>NW_028164747.1:0-64423 GCF_964263955.1 Coregonus lavaretus
GGAAACACTATCACCACCGATAAATCTACAATAATCGAGAATTTCAACAAGCATTTTGCTACAGCTGGCCATGCTTTACATCTGGCTACCACTACCCCGGCCACCAACTCTGCACCCTCCGCTGAAACTTGCCCATGCCCCCCCCGCTTCTCCCTCTGACAGCAGACGGTTTGAAAGAGCTGCAAAATCTGGACCCCTACAAATCAGCTGGGCTAGACAATCTGGACCCTTTCTTTCTAAAACTAGCCGCCGAAATTGTCGCAACCCCTATTACTAGTCTGTTCAACCTCTCTTTCATAACGTCTGAGATCCCCAGAGATTGGAAAGCTGCCGCGGTCATCCCCCTCTTCAAAGGGGGTGACACTCTAGATCCAAACTGCTACAGACCTATATTCATCCTGCCCTGCCTTTCGAAAGTATTTGAAAGCCAAGTTAACAAACAGATCACCGACCATTTAGAATACCACCGTACCTTCTCCGCTATGCAATCCGGTTTCCGAGCTGGTCATGGGTGCACTTCAGCCACGCTCAAGGTCCTAAACGATATTATAACCGCGATTGATAATAGACAGTACTGTGCAGCCGTCTTCATCGACCTGGCCAAGGCTTTCGACTCTGTCAACCACCGCATTCTGATTGGCAGACTAAATAGCCTTGGTTTCTCAAATGACTGCCTCGCCTGGTTTACCAACTACTTCTCAGATAGAGTTCAGTGTGTCAAATCGGAGGGCCTGTTGTCTGGACCTATGGCAGTCTCTATGGGGGTGCCACAGGGTTCAATTCTTGGGCCGACACTTTTCTCCGTGTATATCAATGATGCCGCTCTTGCTGCTGGTGACTCTCAGATCCACCTCTACGCAGACGACACCATTTTGTATACATCTGGCCCTTCATTGGACACTGTGTTAACAAACCTCCAAACGAGCTTCAATGCCATACAACACTCCTTCAGTAGCCTCCAACTGCTCTTAAACACTAGTAAAACTAAATGCATGCTTTTCAATCGAACGCTGCTGGCACCCGCCCACCCGACTAGAATCACCACTCTTGACGGGTCTGACCTAGAGTATGTGGACAACTACAAATACCTAGGTGTCTGGTTAGACTGTAAACTCTCCTTCCAGACTCACATAAAGAATCTCCAATCCAAAGTTAAATCTAGAATCGGCTTCCTATTTCGCAACAAAGCCTCCTTCACTCATGCTGCCAAACATGCCCTCGTAAAACTGACTATCCTACTGATCCTTGACTTCGGCGATGTCATTTACAAAATAGCCTCCAACACTCTACTCAGCAAATTGGATGAAGTCTATCACAGTGCCATCCGTTTTGTCTCCAAAGCCCCATACGCTACACACCACTGTGACCTGTACGCTCTTGTTGGCTGGTCCTCACTACATGTTCGTCGTCAAACCCACTGGCTCCAGGCCATCTATAAATTTCTGCTAGGCAAATCCCCGCCTTATCTTAGCTCATTGGTCACCATAGCAGCACCCACCCGTAGTCTGCGCTCCAGCAGGTATATCTCACTGGTCATTCCCAAAGCCAACACCTCCTTTGGCCGCCATTCCTTCCAGTTCTCTGCTGCCAATGACTGGAACGAATTGCAAAAATCTCTGAAGCTGGAGACTCTTATCTCCCTCACTAACTTTAAGCATCAGTTGTCAGAGCACCTTACCGATCACTGCACCTGTACACAGCCCATCTGAAATTAGCCCACCCAACTACCTCATCCCTATATTGTTATTTATTTTGCTCTTTTGCACCCCAGTATCTCTATTTGCACATAATCTCTTGCACATCTAGCATTCCAGTGTTAATACTATTGTAATTATTTTGCACTATAGCCTATTTATTGCATTACCTCCATAACTTGCTACATTTGCACACACTGTATATATATTTTCTGTTGTATTTTTGACTTTATGTTTTTTACCCCATATGTAACTCTGTGTTGTTTTTATCGCACTGCTTTGCTTTATCTTGGCCAGGTCGCAGTTGTAAATGAGAACTTGTTCTCAACTGGCTTACCTGGTTAAATAAAGGTTAAATAAAATAAAAATAAATACACTGTAAAACAAGTCCTATATCGACATAACCTGAAAGGCCGCTCAGCAAGGAAGAAGCCACTGCTCCAAAACCACCATAGAAAAGCCAGACTACGGTTTGCAACTGCACATGGGGACAAAGATCGTACTTTTTGGAGAAATGTCCTCTGGTCTGATGAAACAAAAAAAAGAACTGTTGGCCATAATGACCATCGTTATGTTTGGAGGGAAAAGCTGAAATAAATAATTCTCTCTACTATTATTCTGACATTTCACATTCTTAAAATAAAGTGGTGATCCTAACTGATCTAAAGCAGGGAATCTTTACTAGGATTAAATGTCAGGAATTGTGAAAACTGAGTTTAAATATATTTGGCTAATGTATATGTAAACTTCCGACTTCATCTGTACATAGTCAATGGTACCATTCGAGATGGACTTCTACGGTAGGTACACCTATAGCTGATCTCTTGGTAGTAGTACTGTAGACTATTTTATCACCGACCTCAACCCAGAGTCAGCCCATTGAAACCCGTATCACAGAAAACCTTAGCCTTCACTATGGTGAATCACTAAAACAATACAGAAATACACTACGGAAAAAGAAGGAACAGCACGTCAGCTCATTGTGATTGAAGAATCCATAGACTCTAACCATTTCTGGGAAAATTGGAAAACACTGAACAAACAACACGAAGAGTTCTCTATCCAAAATAGAGATGTATGGATAAACCACTTCTCCAACATTTTCGGCCATATAACAAAGAACCAAGAGCAAACACATATACATGATAATTAGCTAAACTTAGAATCAACTGGATTCTCAATTTTAATTTGAGCTACAGGACAAAATACAAACCCTCCAACCCAAAATGGCCTGTGGTGTTGATGAACAAAATGATAAAATATACAGACCACAAATTCAAATCGTTTTTTCTTAAACTCTTCGGATCTTCTCTAATATTTGAAATCAAGGCCTAATCACCCCAATCACAAAAAGTGGAGACTAATTTGACCCCAATAATTACTGTGAATCTGCGTCAGCAGCAATCTTTGAAAAATCCTCTGCATTATTATCATCAACAGCAGACTCCAACATTTCCTCAGTGAAAACAATGTCCTGAACAAATGTCAAATTGGCTTTTTACGAAATTACCATACGACAGACCACGTATACACCCTGCGTACCCTTATTGACAAAAAAAACTAAAAAAAACTAAGGCAAAGTCTTCTCATACTTTGATAAAAAAAAAGCTTTTGACTCAATTTGGCATGAGGGTCTGCAATACAATGGAAAGTGGTGTTGGGGGAAAAACATACATCATTATAAAATAAATTCACACAAACAACAAGTGTGCAGTTAAAATTGGCAATAAACACCGATTTCTTTCCACAGGGCCATGGGGTGAGACAGGGATGCAGCTTAAGCTCTTCAACATATTTATCAATGAATTGGCGAGGGCACTAGAACAGTCTGCCTCACACTACTAGAATCTGAAGTCAAATGTCTACTGTTGGCTGATGATCTGGTGCTACAGTACCTACCTACCCACCCTGACCTGAGTCCTCTCAGTTCAATACAGTACCTACCTACCCACCCTGACCTGAGTCCTCTCAGTTCAATACAGTACCTACCTACCCACCCTGACCTGAGTCCTCTCAGTTCAATACAGTACCTACCTACCCACCCTGACCTGAGTCCTCTCAGTTCAATACAGTACCTACCTACCCTAACCTGAGTCCTCTCAGTTCAATACAGTACCTACCTACCCACCCTGACCTGAGTCCTCTCAGTTCAATACAGTACCTACCTACCTACCCACCCTGACCTGAGTCCTCTCAGTTCAATACAGTACCTACCTACCCACCCTGACCTGAGTCCTCTCAGTTCAATACAGTACCTACCTACCCACCCTGACCTGAGTCCTCTCAGTTCAATACAGTACCTACCTACCTACCCACCCTGACCTGAGTCCTCTCAGTTCAATACAGTACCTACCTACCCACCCTGACCTGAGTCCTCTCAGTTCAATACAGTACCTACCTACCTACCCACCCTGACCTGAGTCCTCTTAGTTCAATATCGTACCTACCTACCTATCCTGACCTGAGTCCTCTCTGTTCAATACAGTACCTACCTACCTACCCTGACCTGAGTCCTCTCAGTTCAATACAGGACCTACCTACCCACCCTGACCTGAGTCCTCTCAGTTCAATACAGTACCTACCTACCTATCCTGACCTGAGTCCTCTCTGTTCAATACAGTACCTACCTACCTACCCTGACCTGAGTCCTCTCAGTTCAATACAGGACCTACCTACCCTAACCTGAGTCCTCTCAGTTCAATACAGTACCTACCTACCTACCCTGACCTGAGTCCTCTCAGTTCAATACAGTACCTACCTACCCACCCTGACCTGAGTCCTCTCAGTTCAATACAGGACCTACCTACCCTAACCTGAGTCCTCTCAGTTCAGAGCATATTGAAATACAACACAACATAACATCCAATAGAAATGGAGCATATTGAAACACAACATAACATCCAATAGAAACGGAGCACATTGGAACACAACATCCAATAGAAACTGAGCATATTGGAACACAACACAATAATAATTTGCCATTGAACAGACGCTTTTATCCAAAGCGACTTACAGTCATGCCTACATACAGAATTTTTTTTGTGTATGGGTGGTCCCGGGGATTGAACCCACTACCTTGGCGTTACAAGCGCCGTGCTCTACCAGCTGAGCTACAGAGGACCACATAACATAGCATCCAATAGAAACTGAGCAGATTGGAACATAACACCCATCGTTGGTCTTCCGCTGCTGTATGGATAAGTCATTGTTCCAGCAGAATATGCACTGTGGAGTGAGTCTGGTTTCTCATGTTGAATGATTCATGAGTTTCCACGTTAGCTCAACTTGAGGTTCAGGTCTTTAGGCCACTTGGGGTCAAAGGTCAGATATATCAGGAGAGGTGTGGAGAGGAAAGGAAGGTGAGGACAGGTAGCCATGCCAGATGGAGTCTGTGGATAGGACTGTGAGGTTGTCATCAATGGCAGTGGGACTGGTGCTTTGTACTTTCCTCTCTCTGACTCAGTCTGGTGGTAAAGTGGTGTCAGTCCCAGTCTCTCTCTAACTCAGTCTGCTGGTAAAGTGGTGTCAGTCCCAGTCTCTCTCTGACTCAGTCTGGTGGTAAAGTGGTGTCAGTCCCAGTCTCTCTCTGACTCAGTCTGCTGGTAAAGTGGTGTCAGTCCCAGTCTCTCTCTGACTCAGTCTGGTGGTAAAGTGGTGTCAGTCCCAGTCTCTCTCTAACTCAGTCTGGTGGTAAAGTGGTGTCAGTCCCAGTCTCTCTCTGACTCAGTCTGGTGGTAAAGTGGTGTCAGTCCCAGTCTCTCTCTGATTCAGTCTGGTGGTAAAGTGGTGTCAGTCCCAGTCTCTCTCTGACTCAGTCTGGTGGTAAAGTGGTGTCAGTCCCAGTCTCACTCTGACTCAGTCTGCCAGTGTTTTAAATATTAGCACATTGTTTGCGAGAAGGAGCGAGTCAGTTTCAGCCATGGCAGTAATAAGACAGATTGAGCGGTCGAGCACAGAGAAGTAGGAAGGGGTCTCACAAAGTAATACAACAGGCTAGCAGTTATAAATCTACTTCTTCCTTATAAGGTCAGAAATGTTTAGAGCTGTTTGAAGAGGTTTTCCATGCGCCAGTAATGTCTTCCCCATCTGTCTCTGTCTCTTTATCAACATCTGGATATGTGCAGCAGGAGAGAGAGAGAGAGAGAGAGAGAGAGAGAGAGAGAGAGAGAGAGAGAGAGAGAGAGAGAGAGAGAGAGATTATTCCTTGATAGGACAAGGCTTCCCAGATCTGCTCTTACTATTAGGTTAGCCCAGACTGACTACAGCTACGCTGTTCTCTGCTGAGCCCCAACCCCGAGCCAGACTGACTACAGCTACGCTGTTCTCTGCTGAGCCCCAACCCCGAGCCAGACTGACTACAGCTACGCTGTTCTCTGCTGAGCCCCAACCCCGAGCCAGACTGACTACAGCTACGCTGTTCTCTGCTGAGCCCCAACCCCGAGCCAGACTGACTACAGCTACGCTGTTCTCTGCTGAGCCCCAACCCCGAGCCAGACTGACTACAGCTACGCTGTTCTCTGCTGAGCCCCAACCCCGAGCCAGACTGACTACAGCTACGCTGTTCTCTGCTGAGCCCCAACCCCGAGCCAGACTGACTACAGCTACGCTGTTCTCTGCTGAGCCCCAACCCCGAGCCAGACTGACTACAGCTACGCTGTTCTCTGCTGAGCCCCAACCCCGAGCCAGACTGACTACAGCTACGCTGTTCTCTGCTGAGCCCCAACCCCGAGCCAGACTGACTACAGCTACGCTGTTCTCTGCTGAGCCCCAACCCCGAGCCAGACTGACTACAGCTACGCTGTTCTCTGCTGAGCCCCAACCCCGAGCCAGACTGACTACAGTAACGCTGTTCTCTGCTGAGCCCCAACCCCGAGCCAGACTGACTACAGCTACGCTGTTCTCTGCCGAGCCCCAACCCCGAGCCAGACTGACTACAGCTACGCTGTTCTCTGCTGAGCCCCAACCCCGAGCCAGACTGACTACAGCTACGCTGTTCTCTGCTGAGCCCCAACCCCGAGCCAGACTGACTACAGCTACGCTGTTCTCTGCCGAGCCCCGAGCCAGACTGACTACAGCTACGCTGTTCTCTGCCGAGCCACAACCCCGAGCCAGACTGACTACAGCTACGCTGTTCTCTGCTGAGCCCCAACCCCGAGCCAGACTGACTACAGCTACGCTGTTCTCTGCTGAGCCCCAACCCCGAGCCAGACTGACTACAGTAACGCTGTTCTCTGCTGAGCCCCAACCCCGAGCCAGACTGACTACAGCTACGCTGTTCTCTGCCGAGCCCCAACCCCGAGCCAGACTGACTACAGCTACACTGTTCTCTGCCGAGCCCCGAGCCAGACTGACTACAGCTACGCTGTTCTCTGCTGAGCCCCAACCCCGAGCCAGACTGACTACAGCTACGCTGTTCTCTGCCGAGCCCCAACCCCGAGCCAGACTGACTACAGCTACGCTGTTCTCTGCCGAGCCACAACCCCGAGCCAGACTGACTACAGCTACGCTGTTCTCTGCTGAGCCCCAACCCCGAGCCAGACTGACTACAGCTACGCTGTTCTCTGCCGAGCCCCAACCCCGAGCCAGACTGACTACAGCTACGCTGTTCTCTGCCGAGCCACAACCCCGAGCCAGACTGACTACAGCTACGCTGTTCTCTGCTGAGCCCCAACCCCGAGCCAGACTGACTACAGCTACGCTGTTCTCTGCTGAGCCCCAACCCCGAGCCAGACTGACTACAGCTACGCTGTTCTCTGCCGAGCCCCAACCCCGAGCCAGACTGACTACAGCTACGCTGTTCTCTGCTGAGCCCCAACCCCGAGCCAGACTGACTACAGCTACGCTGTTCTCTGCTGAGCCCCAACCCCGAGCCAGACTGACTACAGCTACGCTGTTCTCTGCTGAGCCCCAACCCCGAGCCAGACTGACTACAGCTACGCTGTTCTCTGCTGAGCCCCAACCCCGAGCCAGACTGACTACAGCTACGCTGTTCTCTGCCGAGCCCCAACCCCGAGCCAGACACTCACATATGCTAGCCATTACTCCGTACATCATGACATGTAATAACTTGTCTTAACACATGCTAATTTCTGCCCCTTTCTCCGAGTGTCTCCGAGTGCCTCAGAGTGTTCAGGCGTTAGCGAGACGAATCTCCCTAAAACAGCTCATCCAAGCCCCTTTACTTGGCAGCCCTCCAGGCACCACCTCCTCCCTCCTCCCTCCTCTTCAGATGTGTGGTTTTAGCACGGTGTAAGAAGATGCGTTAATAACTAACAGAGAGGTGCTAGAGGAGACTTGAGGGATATGCAGAGGGCTTGGTCAGCGCAGCAAACATCTGATCTTAATGGCCTGTTTTCTCCCTGGCAGTATTCAGTTGTCCATAATAATAATTCACAGAGGGATCAAATACTGTACTATGGGGAAGCTGCAATCCCCATCCCTCCACCCCCCCTCCACACGCACTATATAGGGAATAGGGGGCCATTCTCTGGTCTAAAGTAGTGCACTATATAGGGAATAGGGTGCCATTCTCTGGTCTAAAGTAGTGCACTACATAGGGAATAGGGTGCCATTCTCTGGTCTAAAGTAGTGCACTATATAGGGAATAGGGTGCCATTCTCTGGTCTAAAGTAGTGCACTATATAGGGAATAGGGTGCCATTCTCTGGTCTAAAGTAGTGCACTATATAGGGAATAGGGTGCCATTTTCTGGTCTAAAGTAGTGCACTATATAGGGAATAGGGTTCCATTCTCTGGTCTAAAGTAGTGCACTATATAGGGTGCCATTCTCTGGTCTAAAGTAGTACACTATATAGGGTGCCATTCTCTGGTCTAAAGTAGTGCACTACATAGGGAATAGGGTGCCATTCTCTGGTCTAAAGTAGTGCACTATATAGGGAATAGGGTGCCATTCTCTGGTCTAAAGTAGTACACTATATAGGGAATAGGGTGCCATTCTCTGGTCTAAAGTAGTGCACTACATAGGGAATAGGGTGCCATTCTCTGGTCTAAAGTAGTGCACTATATAGGGAATAGGGTGCCATCTCTGGTCTAAAGTAGTACACTATATAGGGAATAGGGTGCCATTCTCTGGTCTAAAGTAGTGCACTACATAGGGAATAGGGTGCCATTCTCTGGTCTAAAGTAGTGCACTATATAGGGAATAGGGTGCCATTCTCTGGTCTAAAGTAGTGCACTATGTAGGGAATAGGGTGCCATTCTCTGGTCTAAAGTAGTGCACTATGTAGGGAATAGGGTGCCATTCTCTGGTCTAAAGTAGTGCACTATATAGGGAATAGGGTTCCATTCTCTGGTCTAAAGTAGTGCACTATATAGGGAATAGGGTGCCATTCTCTGGTCTAAAGTAGTGCACTATATAGGGAATAGGGTGCCATTCTCTGGTCTAAAGTAGTGCACTATATAGGGAATAGGGTGCCATTCTCTGGTCTAAAGTAGTGCACTATATAGGGAATAGGGTGCCATTCTCTGGTCTAAAGTAGTGCACTATATAGGGAATAGGGTGCCATTCTCTGGTCTAAAGTAGTGCACTATGTAGGGAATAGGGTGCCATTCTCTGGTCTAAAGTAGTGCACTATATAGGGAATAGGGTGCCATTCTCTGGTCTAAAGTAGTGCACTATATAGGGAATAGGGTGCCATTTGGGACACACACCAAGTCGCTGTGATGGAGATTTAAGATTCCTCTCTGGACTAATGCCAAACGGTGAAATAACCTCTTCTGAGGACAACCAACGTGGCTGGCTGTGTTTCAGGGTTTAGGAAAATAAAGCTGATGAATTAGACAATCTAACTCAACAATGTGAATGGGTTCATTCAGTCCTACTGAGCAGCATCTGTTCCGGACTGTTCTAGTCTATACTAGCTACTTATACACTGGAGAAAAAAACATGTTGATTCAATGTACAATTGGAAGGCAACCAGTTGCTATAGGATTGAGTGGTTCTCTCCTTCTCTCTGTCTCTCCTTCTCTCTCTCTCTCTTTCTTTCTTTCTCTCTCCTACCCCCTCCCCACCCCTCTCTTTCCAGCAGTGACACTAACTTTACACACAGACAAGTAATGTTTTCAGAGAGGGGGGGGGGGGGGGGGCTCAGCTCTGCAGATCTGCAGTGGCTGTTGTCATGGAAACAGCAGTAGGCCTCCAAGCCTCCTGTGTCTCACCCTGAAGCCTGCATCCCACATGCCACCCTGTTATCTATAATAATAATATGCCTTTTAGCAGACACTTTTATCCACAGCGACTTACAGTCATGTGTGCATACATTTTTACGTATGGGTGGTCCTGGGGATCGAACCCACTACCCTGGCGTTACAAGCGCCGCGCTCTACCAATTGAGCTACAGAGGACCACTATGTAGTGCACTAGAGATCTATGGGCCTGGTCAAAAGTAGTGGATTACATGGGTAATAGAGATGCAGACCTAGTCTGAAATAGAGCAGAGGAGGGGTTGGTCAGGGAGCTAATCTCGCCCAGAAGTTTGGTTGGTGCGTAAAACCCATAAATTCAGATAAGTAAAAAGTTGTGATGGGTTCGCACCAATGATTTATACAGTGCATTCGGAAAGTATTTAGACCCTTTGACTTTTTCCACATTTTGTTACGTTACAGCCTTATTCTTAAATACATGTTTTTCCTCATCAATCTACGCACAATAACCCATAATGACAAAGCGAATACAGTCTTTTAGAAATGTTAGCAGATTTAGTAAAAATAAAAAACAGAAATACCTTATTTACATAAGTATTCAGACCCTTTGCTATGAGACTCGAAATTGAGCTCAGGTGCATCCTGTTTCCATTGATCATCCTTGAGATGTTTCTACAACTTGATTGGAGTCCACCTGTGGTATATTCAATTGATTGGACATGACTTGGAAAGGCACACCCCTGTCTATATAAGGTCCCTCAGTTGACAGTGCATGTCAGAGCAAAAACCAAGGCATGAGATCGAAGGAATTGTCTATAGAGCTCCGAGACAGGATTATGTCGAGGCACAGATCTGGGGAAAGGTACCAAAAAATGTCTGCAGCATTGAAGGTACCCAAGAACACAGTGGCCTCCATCATTCTTAAAAGGAAGACGTTTTGAACCACCAAACCTCTTCCTAGAGCTGGCCGACCGGAGCAATCGGGGCCAAACTGAGCAATCGGGGGAGAAGGACCTTGGTCAGGGAGGTGACCAAAAACCCAATGGTCACTCTGACAGAGCTCCAGAGTTCCTCTGTGGAGATGGGAGAACCTTCCAGAAGGACAACCATCTCTGCAGCACTCCACCAATCAGGCCTTTATGGTAGAGTGGCCAGACGGAAGCCACTCCTCAGCAAGGCACATGACAGCCTGCTTGGAGTTTGCCAAAAGGCACCTAAAAACTCCCTAGTATCGATCTTCAGCGTAGGGATGGTGCCAGGTTTCCTCCTGATGTGACACTTGGCATTCAGGCCAAAGAGTTCAATCTTGGTTTCCAGAGAATCTTGTTTCTCATGGTCTGAGAGTTTTTAGGTGCCTTTTGGCAAACTCCAAGCGAGTTGTCATGTGCCTTTTACTGAGGAGTCGCTTCTGTCTGGCCACTCTACCATAAAGGCCTGATTGGTGGAGTGCTGCAGAGATGGTTGTCGTTCTGGAAGGTTCTTCCATCTCCACAGAGGAACTCTAGAGCTCTGTCAGAGTGACCATTGGGTTCTTGGTCACCTCCCTGACCAAGGCCCTTCTCCCCCTAATTGCTCAGTTTGACCGGGCGGCCAGCTCTAGGAAGAGTCTTGGTGGTTCCAAACTTTTTCCATTTAAGAATGATTGAGGCCACTGTGTTCTTGGGAACCTTAAATGCTGCAGACATTTTTTGGTACCCTTCCCCAGATCTGTGCCTCGACACAATCCTGTCTCGGAGCTCTACGGACAATTCCTTCGACCTCATGGCTTGGTTTTTGCTCTGACATGAATTGTCAACTGTGGGACCTTATATAGACAGGTGTGTGCCTTTCCAAATCATGTCCAATCAATTGACTCCAATCAAGTTGTAGAAACATGTCAAGGATGATCAATGGAAACAGGATGCACCTGAGCTCAATTTCGAGTCTCATAGCAAAGGGTCTGAATACTTATGTAAATAAGGTATTTCTGTTTTTGTTTTTTTGTGCATTTGCAAAAAAATCTAAAATATTTATTCCACTTTAGAATAAGGCTGTAACGTAACAAAATGTGGAAAAAGTCAAGGGGTCTGAAAACTTTCCGAAGGCACTGTAGGTACAAATATTTTTCATTCATGACAGCATTTGTAGGGAACACAGGTGGGTGACCAATTAGCAGCAGGTGCTTCTAATCAGGATTGCCAGTCATCGGCCAATCAGGGATGTGGCTTCTCTGGTATACCTGTATTCAAGTTACAATCACAAAGAAATATAGAATTATAGGGTAGAGGAGCGGGCACGAAGGGCAATTGAGGGCATCAGGCGTGAATCATTCATGAATCAATTGTCTTTGGTGTCCGCTCACTTGGATACATTATATCAATTAATGAGTGGATTAATATGTGGGGCTAACTCATACATTATATGCAAAATTTGATATGGACAGTGCTCTTGCATAACCGTCTAATTTTGGCCTATAGGTGATTAGTCCTGGCTCGCAGTTGGCGTTCCAATTCATCCCAAAGGTGTTCGAACGGGTTGAGGTCAGGGCTCTGTGCAGGCCAGTCAAATTCTTCCACACCGAGCCAGGCCTAATCGCCCAACATCAGTGCCCGACCTCACTAATGCTCTTGTGGCTGAATGGAAGCAAGTCCCCGCAGCAATGTTCCAACATCTAGTGGAAAGCCTTCCCAGAAGAGTGGAGGCTGTTATAGCAGCAAAGGGTGGGGACCAACTCCATATTAATGCCCATGATTTTGGAATGAGATGTTCTACGAGCAGGTATCCACATACTTTTGGTCATGTAGTGTAGGTACTACTACTACTACTACTACTACTACTACTACTACTACTACTACTACTACTACTACTACTACTACTACTACTACTACTAGCAGGTGTCCACATACTATTGGTCATGTAGTGTAGCTACTACTACTACTACTACTACTACTACTACTACTACTACTACTACGAGCAGGTATCCACATACTGCTGGTCATGTAGTGTAGGTTGTTGCTGTGACTATGGAGCTAGGATGTTCCTGTGATTCGCAATGTGGGGGAGGGAGGGGGAGAGAGCTGGAGGGAGGGAGCTGGAGGGAGGGGGAGGGAGGGAGCTGGAGGGAGGGGGAAGGAAGCTGGAGGGAGGGGGAGGGAGCTGGAGGGAGGGGGAGGGAGCTGGAGGGAGGAGGAAGGAAGCTGCAGGGAGCTGGAGGGAGGGGGAGGGAGCTGGAGGGAGGAGGAAGGAAGCTGGAGGGAGGGGGAGGGAGCTGGAGGGAGGAGGAAGGAAGCTGGAGGGAGGGGGAGGGAGCTGGAGGGAGGAAGGGAGGGCTGGCTAGCACACACTTAGTGGGAGACGTGAGAGAGGGGACTAGACCCACCGAGAGGGGACTAGACCCACCGAGAGGGGACTAGACCCACCGAGAGGGGACTGGACCCACCGAGAGGGGACTAGACCCACCGAGAGGGGACTAGACCCACCGAGAGGGGATTAGACCCACCGAGAGGGGACTAGACCCACCGAGAGGGGACTAGACCCACCGAGAGGGGACTAGACCCACCGAGAGGGGACTAGACCCACCGAGAGGGGACTAAACCCACCGAGAGGGGACTAGACCCACCGAGAGGGGACTAGACCCACCGAGAGGGGACTAGACCCACCGAGAGGGGACTAGACCCACCGAGAGGGGACCCACCGAGAGGGGACTAGACCCACCGAGAGGGGACTAGACCCACCGAGAGGGGACCCACCGAGAGGGGACTAGACCCACCGAGAGGGGACTAGACCCACCGAGAGAGGACTAGACCCACCGAGAGGGGACTAGACCCACCGAGAGGGGACTAGACCCACCGAGAGGGGACCCACCGAGAGGGGACTAGACCCACCGAGAGGGGACTAGACCCACCGAGAGGGGACTAGACCTACCGAGAGGGGACTAGACCCACCGAGAGGGGATTAGACCCACCGAGAGGGGACTAGACCCACCGAGAGGGGACTAGACCCACCGAGAGGGGACTAGACCCAACGAGAGGGGATTAGACCCACCGAGAGGGGACTAGACCCACCGAGAGGGGACTAGACCCACCGAGAGGGGACTAGACCCACCGAGAGGGGACTAGACCCACCGAGAGGGGACTAGACCCACCGATTTCCCTCTCTTCTCTCACTCTTCTCTCCCTCCTCTCACACCATAAGGTGTATTTTTATCTGTTCTTTTAAATCTGATTCTACTGCTTGCATCAGTTACCTGATGTGGAATAGAGTTCCATGTAGTCATGGCTCTATGTAGTATTGTGCACCTCCCATAGTCTGTTCTGGACTCGGGGACTGTGAAGAGACCTCCTGTGGCATGTCTTGTTGGGTATGCATTGGTGTCTAAGGTGTGTGCTAGTCGTTTAAACAGACAGCTCTGTGCTTTTAACATGTCAATACCTCTCACAGATCCTGCCTTGTTCATAGTGCTGTTAAAAAGGTAGAGCAGCGCTTTATTATGGACAGACTTCTCCCCATATTAGCTGCTGTTGTATCAATATGTTTTCACCATGACAGTTTACAATCCAGGGTTACTCCAAGCAGTTTAGTCACCTCAACTTGCTCAATTTTCACATTATTTATTACAATATTTAGTTGAGGTTTAGGGTTTAGTGAATGATTTGTCCCAAATACAATGCTTTTAGTTTTTGAAATATTTAGGACTAACTTATTCCTTGCCACCCATTCTGAAACTAACTGCAGCTCTTTGTTAAGTGTTGCAGTCATTTCAGTCGCTGTGGTAGCTGACTTGTAGTGTTGAGTCATCTGCATACATAGACACACTGGCTTTACTCAAAGCTAGTGGCATGTCTTTAGTAAAGATTGAAAAAAGTAAGGGGCCTAGACTGCTGCCCTGGGGAATACCTGATTCTACCTGGATTATGTTGGAAAAGCTTCCATTAAAGAACACCCTCTGTGTTCTGTTAGACAGGTAACTCTGTATCCATACTTTTGGTGTGACCTGCTAGGCTGAAGGAGGAGGTCGTCGGGTAAGCTTGGCGTCGGGTAAGCTTGGCTTTATACATAGCTTGGGCTTTGTCGAGTAAGGCTTAAACTATGTATTTAGATTGTAGTTAGGTATTGTAGGTAGTTATCGTGGGTTGTTGTATGTAATTCTTGTAGGTTAGTATTGTATTCGGCGGTGCCCGGTGTAGCACGAAGCTAGCTAGCTAACCCACCACCTGGACTAGCTGGCGAGTAGCTATTAGCAACGGTATAGTTGTTTCACGCCTGAGAGTGCCTGTAATTACGCCAGCTGGCTGCCTACAATAATTACATACAATAATTGCCTACCATTCAGCTGTTTTCTAACCTCATTGTCTGAACCGTTAACGTTAGGTAGCAAGTGGCTACTGTGCTTGAAATTTAGCTAGCTTGTTGCTACCTGGATAGCTACTAGTAAACAATAGCTGGAACGACCGAGCGAACAGACGCGAACTGGCTGAGTCAATTCAGTGGCTAGCTTTGCACTTAGCTAGCTAACAGTAGCTGCTAGGGGTAAGTCATAACCTACATTTGTGTTTTGTTTTTTACATATTGATAGCCCGAGTCGTTCAAGGAATTCGGGACATGGGTGACTAGTTAACGTTAGTTTGGCTCTCTCTGTGTGTTCGTGCCGTGAAAGGAGGGGTTCTTCTTTGTCTGAAAGCAATGGCTAGCTAGTTTGCTAACTATTCTAGCTAACTAACTGGCTGAATAAGTTGACGACGGACTCGCTCAAGCTGTCGGGACTAACCCACAACGTTAGACACGGACACAAACGATCTGCTTGCGTGTTGATACACTGGTATTTTGTTGTGGCCGAGTATTGGCGCTAAACCGTGTTGTTGGAGTCCGGCATGCTAGCTGGCTGTGGCGTCTTATGACTAAGTGCCCGGACGATTTTCACGGAATAATACTGCACCTAGTTAGCTAGCTGAATAAACTAAGTTAGTCTATTCCTAGAAAACATTGAACCGCTGTAGTTTACAACAATTATAGTTTCTGAGGTGGAAGTTGGGAGAGTTATATTTGGGAGTTGTGGTGAGGGAGGCCCCGCTCTCTCCTTTCCCAGATGTTTAGTTCATTTCATTCCGATCTCCACTGCATTATTGTAGCCATCTGCTGCAGCCTGTCAACTATGCCTCTGCCTATCCCTGTTCTCTCCTCTCTGCACAGGCTACACAAACGCCTCACACCGCGTGGCTGCTGCCTCTCTAACCTGGTGGTCCCTGCACGCACCACCCCACGTGGAGTTCCAGGTCTCAGGCAGCCTCTGGAACTGCCGTTCTGCTGCCAACAAGGCAGAGTTCATCTCAGCCTATGCTACCCTCCAGTCCCTCGACTTCTTGGCGCTGACGGAAACATGGATTACCACTGAAAACACTGCTACTCCTACTGCTCTCTCCTCGTCTGACCATGTGTTCTCGCATACCCCGAGAGCATCTGGTCAGCGGGGTGGTGGCACAGGAATCCTAATCTCTCCCAAGTGGACATTCTCAATTTTTCCCCTGACCCATCTGTCTATCTCCTCATTTGAATTCCATGCTGTCACAGTCACTAGCCCATTTAAGCTTAATATCCTTGTCATCTATCGCCCTCCAGGTTCCCTTGGAGAGTTCATCAATGAGCTTGACGCCTTGATAAGTTCCTTTCCTGAGGATGGCTCACCCCTCACAGTTCTGGGGGATTTCAACCTCCCTACGTCTACATTTGACTCATTTCTCTCTGCCTCCTTCTTTCCACTCCTCTCCTCTTTTGACCTCACCCTCTCACCGTCCCCCCCCCTACTCACAAGGCAGGCAATACGCTTGACCTCATCTTTACTAGATGCTGTTCTTCTACTAATCTCACTGCAACTCCCCTCCATGTCTCCGACCACTACTTTGTATCCTTTTCTCTCACGTTCTCCTCCAACAATACTCACTCTGCCCCTACACAGATGGTAATGCGCCGTCGCAACCTTCGCTCTCTCTCTCCCGCTACTCTCTCCTCTTCCATCCTATCATCTCTTCCCTCTTCCCTCTGCTCAATCCTTCTTCCTCCAATCTCCTGATTCTGCCTCCTCAACCCTCCTCTCCTCCCTTTCTGCATCCTTTGACTCTCTATGTCCCCTATCCTCCCGGCCGGCTCGGTCCTCCCCTCCAGCTCCGTGGCTTGATGACTCATTGCGAGCTCACAGAACAGGGCTCTGGGCAGCTGAGCGGAAATGGAAGAAAACTAGACTCCCTGCGGACCTGGCATCTTTTCACTCCCTCCTCTCTACATTTTCTTCATCTGTTTCTGCTGCTAAGGCCACTTTCTACCACTCTAAATTC
Source organism: Coregonus lavaretus (assembly GCF_964263955.1). NCBI lineage: Eukaryota > Metazoa > Chordata > Actinopteri > Salmoniformes > Salmonidae > Coregonus > Coregonus lavaretus. The sequence continues at coordinate 17,164 of NW_028164747.1, forward strand.
CAAGCATCTGCCTCTAACCCTAGGAAGCTCTTTGCCATATTCTCCTCCCTGCTAAATCCCCCCCCCCCCCCCTCCTCCCTCTCTGTGGATGACTTCGTCAACCATTTTGAAAAGAAGGTTGACGACATCCGATCCTCGTTTGTTAAGTCAAATGACACTGCTGGTCCTGCTCACACTGCCCTACCCTATGCTTTGACTTCTTTCTCCCCTCTCTCTCCAGATAAAATCTTGCGACTTGTGATGGCAGGCCGCCCAACAACCTGCCCGCTTGACCCTATCCCCTCCTCTCTTCTCCAGACCATCTCCGGTGACCTTCTCCCTTACCTCACCTCGCTGATCAACTCATCCTTGACCGCTGGCTATGTCCCTTCCGTCTTCGAGAGAGCAAGAGTTGCACCCCTTCTCAAAAAACCAACACTCGATCCCTCTGATGTCAACAACTACAGACCAGTATCCCTTCTTTCTTTTCTCTCCAAAACTATTGAGCGTGCCGTCTTTAGCCAACTCTCTTGCTATCTCTCTCAGAATGACCTTCTTGATCCAAACCAGTCAGATTTCAAGACTGGTCATTCAACTGAGACTGCTCTTCTCTGTGTCACGGAGGCTCTCCGCACTGCTAAAGCTAATTCTCTCTCCTCTGCTCTTGTCCTTCTAGACCTGTCTGCTGCCTTTGATACTGTGAACCATCAGATCCTCCTCTTCACCCTCTCCGAGCTGGGCATCTCCGGCGCTGCTCACTCTTGGATTGCGTCCTACCTGACCGGTCGCTCCTACCAAGTGGCGTGGCGAGAAGCTATCTCCGCACCACGTGCTCTCACCACTGGTGTCCCCCAGGGCTCAGTTCTAGGCCCTCTCCTATTCTCCCTATACACCAAGTCACTTGGCTCTGTCATGTCCTCACATGGCCTCTCCTATCATTGCTACGCTGACGACACACAACTAATCTTCTCCTTTCCCCCTTCTGATAACCAGGTGGCAAATCGCATCTCTGCATGTCTGGCAGACATATCAGTATGGATGACGGATCACCACCTCAAGCTGAACCTTGGCAAGATGGAGCTGCTCTTCCTCCCGGGGAAGGACTGCCTGTTCCATGATAATAATAATAATATGCCATTTAGCAGACGCTTTTATCCAAAGCGACTTAAAGTCATGCGTGCATACATTTTTGTGTATGGGTGGTCCCGGGGATCGAACCCACTACCTTGGCGTTACAAGCGCCGTGCTCTACCAGCTGAGCTACAGAGGACCACATCACGGTGATGTCAACCATGATCTCGCCATCACGGTTGACAACTCCGTTGTGTCCTCCTCCCAGAGTGCGAAGAGCCTTGGCGTGACCCTGGACAACACCCTGTCATTCTCCGCTAACATCAAGGCGGTGACCCGATCCTGTAGGTTCATGCTCTACAACATTCGGAGAGTACGACCCTGCCTTACACAGGAAGCGGCACAGGTCCTAATCCAGGCACTTGTCATCTCCCGTTTGGATTACTGCAACTCGCTGTTGGCTGGGCTCCCTGCCTGTGCCATTAAACCCCTACAACTCATCCAGAATGCCGCAGCCCGTCTGGTGTTCAACCTTCCCAAGTTCTCTCCCGTCACCCCGCTCCTCCGCACACTCCACTGGCTTCCAGTTGAAGCTCGCATCTGCTACAAGACCATGGTGCTTGCCTACGGAGCTGTGAGGGGAACGGCACCTCCGTACCTTCAGGCTCTGATCAGTCCCTACACCCAAACGAGGGCATTGCGTTCATCCACCTCTGGCCTGCTGGCTCCCCTACCTCTGCGGAAGCATAGTTCCCGCTCAGCCCAGTCAAAACTGTTCGCTGCTCTGGCACCCCAATGGTGGAACAAGCTCCCTCACGACGCCAGGACAGCGTCAGAGTCACTCACCACCTTCCGGAGACATTTGAAACCCCACCTCTTTAAGGAATACCTGGGATAGGATAAAGTAATCCTTCTAACCAAAAAAAAAATATTAAAAAATTGTGAAAGATTTTAAAATTAAAAAATATATACAAAATAAAAAAAACAGAAAAAATTACATTGTGAAGTGGTGATCCCACTGGCTATAAGGTGAATGCACCTATTTGTAAGTCGCTCTGGATAAGAGCGTCTGCTAAATGACGTAAATGTAAATGTAAATGTATCCACAATATAGCAGGTGGAGTAAAGCCATAACACATACGTTTTTCCAGCAGCAGACTATGATCAATAATGTCAAAAGCCGCACTGAAGTCTAACAAAACAGCCCCCACAATATTTCTATAATCAATTTCTCTCAGCCAATCATCAGTCATCTGTGTAAGTGCTGTGCTTGTTGAATGTCCTTCCCTATAAGCGTGCTGAAAGTCTGTTGTCAATTTGTTTACTGTAAAATAGCATTGTATCTGGTCAAACACTATTTTTTCCAAAAATTTACTAAGGGTTGGTAACAGGCTGATTGGTCGGATATTTGAGTCAGTAAATGAGGCTTTTCTCTTCATAGGTAGCAGAATGACTTTTGATTCCCTCCAGGCCTGAGGGCACACACTTTCTAGTAGGCTTAGATTGAAGATATGACAAATAGGAGTGGCAATATCGTCCGCTATTATCCTCAGTAACGCTCCATCCAAGTTGTCAGACCCCGGTGGCTTGTCATTGTTGATAAACAACAATAATTTTTTCACCTCTTCCACACTCACTTTACGGAATTCAAAATTACAATGCTTGTCTTTCATAATTTGGTCAGATATACTTGGATGTGTAGTGTCAGCGTTTGTTGCTGGCATGCCTACGTCATGCCTACGTTTGCTAATCTTGCCAAGGAAAAAGTCATTAAAGTAGTTGGCAATATCAATGGGTTTTGTGATGAATGAGCCATCTGATTCAATGAATGATGGAGCTGAGTTTGCCTTTTTGCCCAACATTTCATTTAAGGTGCTCCAAAACTTTTTACTATAATTCTTTATGTCATTTATATTTGTTTCATAGCGTAGTTTCTTCTTCTTTTTATTCAGTTTAGTCACATGATTTCTCAATTTGCAATACTTGCCAATCGGTTGTGCAGCCAGACTTATTTGCCATTTCCTTTGCCTCATCCCTCTCAACCATTTAAATTCCTCATCAATCCACGGAGATTTAACAGTTTTTACAGTCATTTTCTTAATTGGCGCATGTGTCAAGTGCAACGTCTGTTTGCTCCTCATTACACAGCACGGACCAACAAATATTATTTACATCAGCAACATAGGAATCACTTCAAAACTTACTGTATGACCTCTTATACACTATATTAGGCCCAGCCTTTGGAACTTTGGTTTTCCTAGATATGGCTACTATATTGTGATCACTACATCCGATGGATCTAGATACTGCTTTCAAGCACATTTCTGAAGCATTAGTAAAGATGTGATCAATACATGTTGATGATTTCATTCCTGTGCTGTTTGTAACTACCCTGGTAGGTTGACTGAACCTGAACCAGGTTGCAGCCACTGGTTACAGTTTGAAGCTTTTTCTTGAGTGGGCAGCTTGATGAAAGCCAGTCAATATTTAAATCACCCAGAAAATATACCTCTCTGTTGATATCACATACATTTTCAAGCATTTCACACATGTAATCCAGATAGTGACTATTAGCACTTGGCGGTCTATAGCATCTTCCCACAAGAATGGGCTTTAGGTGAGGCAGATGAACCTGTAGCCATATTACTTCAACAGTATTTAACATGAGATCCTCTCTAATCTTTATAGGAATGTGGTTCTGAATATAAACAGCAACACCTCCACCACTGGCATTTCTGTATTTTCTGTAAATGTTATAACCTTGTATTGCTACCACTGAATCATCAAAGGTATTGTCTAAGTGAGTTTCAGAGATAGTCAGAATATGAATGTCATCTTTTACTAGCAAGTTATTTATTTCAAGAACCTTGTTTCTTAAGCTACATATGTTAACGTGGACTATTTTGAGCACTTTTCTGGGATGGTTGCTTGTTTTCTTTGCTTTACTGGGAAGCTTAGCAGAAGTAGATATTCTCATGTTATTTATGTTAGTGCAGGGTGAGCTGCACACAGTGGACTTCCTACTAGGGCACACAGCCTCAGTGCTAACAGCATAAATCTGGTTCATAGGCACATGATTGTTGCATACGATAGCTGTAGGATCAGCAGAGGCATTCAGGGCAGTTAGAGGGACATAAATTAGGTTACTTACATTGTGTCTACCAATGCCCCTGGTGTAATGTACATATGCTAAAGCATTATGATGACTCAGCGACAGAATGGGAGAGATTAACTGAGCAGGGCTTGGGTCATTGATAAGTCATTGTCTCAACGCAGCCTTATAATCCTGTGAAAGGATCCAGGAACCCAAATGATTTGAGTGGATCCCATCCTCCTTATAAAACGTGTTTTGTTTCCAAAAGGTATCGAAATTGTCAACAAAAGTTACACCCATTGAGCTGCAATAATCACGTAGCCAGTTGTGAAGAGCAAGAATCCTGCTAAAGCGTTCAATGCCACGATTCAGAGAGGGCACAGGGCCAGATATGATGAGAGTCAATCAGCTCTTTAAAATCCAGTTTCAACTGTTCAGAGCTGCCCTTCATAATGTCATTAAAAACCCACATGGACTACGATAGAATCGATGTCCATGTCCTGGTGTAGTACATTCAGGAGCAGCTTAGTAATGTCATTTACTCAAGCTCCGGGAGAGGACATTGTTTTTGCACCAGGAACAGTCACATTTCTTACCATGGAGCTGCCCAATATCACGGCTGGCGAGAAGGATGAGGAAATCCGCCCACTCCCACGCTTCACAGGATTCGGAGAACCCTTTATGGACAGGCGAGAGGCTGGATAACTTGAACCCGTTACTCCCGGCGTAGGCCTCCAACAGATGGAGAAGCCCCGCTCGATCCAGAGCAGGGACGGAAGGTTGCCGACGTCGACTTCTAAATCGTAGTAGTAGGCACTGCGGCCGCAGACACAGGCACCCCCAGCGATGAAGGAGCAGGAAGATCAGGCTCCAGGACGGCGAAACTATTTGTGGTTTGTATCCGCTCCGGGCCTCTCATTGGGAGTGTAGACTGCTTTGCTGGAGGTCGCTGTCTTCAGCTTCCACGGCTTGTGACATGCGACCATCGTTGATTGCCATGCTCCTCTTGCTGTGCTCCTTCGACTCCGCTATCAGATGGGGGAGGAGAGGCAGGAGATGGCTCCCCTGGCGAACGAACTCTGGGCAACACCGGCCAGTCGGATAATGACAAACAACAAGGCAGAGATGCATCCAACAAGCGCGAACGCCGTCCAGCCACCGGCGTAGAAAGGTAATCATTCCACTCTACGTTTTCCCCAGTTTCTTACGTAGGCTGGCGACCTGCGTGATCAAGGCCTATAATCCTCGGCAAGCAAACAATTGCCGCATTGGAACTCTGAGTGATCCAGTTTGTCCTGAAACAAAACGTAGTAGATGCAGCTCCTACAGCGCTGGAACCGTTCATTTACTTCTCCAGACAAAGAGGGCTCCATTGGAAAACTCATCTGGGACTAACTATGTTAGCTTGATGGCTAACGTTAGCAGCTTAGCGGCTCTTTCAAGCAGACTTTAACCTGTCAGTTAAGCAGGATTCCGGAACAAGAAATAGCGGTCCTAGCTGTTAAAAGCAAACCGCGTCGCGGAATCCATGCAAAACAAATTCGGTATTTATGTTTAACAAAGATTGGTTATATTTTAATTAAAATATAACCACAGTGTTTCCCGTATACAGTGTTCAGTTGCGCACTCTGATGACATCAGGAGAATCAATGTATCTCTTTCTGTAGCCCTGTCTGTATCTCTGTCTGTATCTCTGTCTGTATCTCTGTCTCTCTCTGTAACTGTAGCACTGGGTTCTGTCTCTCTCTGTAACTGTAGGTCTGGGCTCTGTCTCTCTCTGTAACTGTAGCACTGGGTTCTGTCTCTCTCTGTAACTGTAGTTCTGGGCTCTGTCTCTCTCTGTAACTGTAGTTCTGGGCTCTGTCTCTCTCTGTACCTGTAGCACTGGGTCCTGTCTCTCTCTGTAACTGTAGGTCTGGGTTCTGTCTCTCTCTGTAACTGTAGGTCTGGGCTCTGTCTCTCTCTGTAACTGTAGCACTGGGTTCTGTCTCTCTCTGTAACTGTAGGTCTGGGTTCTGTCTCTCTCTGTAACTGTAGCACTGGGCTCTGTCTCTCTCTGTACCTCTAGCACTGGGCTCTGTCTCTCTCTGTAACTGTAGCACTGGGTTCTGTCTCTCTCTGTAACTGTAGGTCTGGGCTCTGTCTCTCTCTGTACCTGTAGCACTGGGTCCTGTCTCTCTCTGTAACTGTAGGTCTGGGTTCTGTCTCTCTCTGTAACTGTAGGTCTGTAGCAGTATGTCTGCTCTAGCTCCGTCTCTAGCTGTGCTGGCTTCCTTGTGGCTTGTTTCTTGTTGGAAAATGCTAATATCCTCCAGCTGTGTGGAAAATTGGGCCCTTCGAGGTACAATGAGTGGGGCTGGAGGGTTGTACTAGGTAGGGCTGAAGGGAAAGCTAATGGTTAATTATTCCTTTCTTCTGAGCCACAAGACAGCAGCACACAGCATCCCCCTTTCCACCAGAGGTGTGTGTCCGTTGCTGTGTCCCTAAAGGCATCTGCATGCTTCCCAGCCGAAACAGTTCGGAAGAGTTCTTGCATATATTATGACCACATTTTGTGACTGTTTTGGACTCCGGCTGTTCAGGCACACACAAAGAATTCTCGAGACAAGCCGAAGTTTACACCCCTTTGTTGGGGATTGGTCAGCAGTAGGGATTCTTCAATAAAGTATTTGTCATTCAATGACAGACGACTCATTTTCATGCACATCTTTCCATTGAGAAACACTGCACCAAACATCTTAGTTAGATGTCAAAGTATGCAACTAAGATCTCCATGGGAAAAACGTCAGAATTAATGACAGATTTTGAGTTATCTTAGGCTAATTCTGGCTACGGTGTCTCAAAATGGACAAACTGTTCTATTGCCACTTTTTTTTTTCTTCTAATTTCTCAAGCAAAGTTATTTAAAGGGAGTATGCGAGCACACTCGTTCGGTTCGCCTAGCCGACTTCTGCTGGTCGCCAGCAGAACTGAAGCATGCTGCTAGCCTCTGTAGCTCTAACGGTGTCTGATTGCCAGAGAGGGTGAGTGGCTGTGAGGATAGTGTCTCTGGGGAACAGGCCTAGTCACTGCTGTTGTTTACCAGCAGATGGTAACAATCAACACACACAAACACACACCTCCCCAATTGTGAAGGTGAGTCTGCCTGACACACAGACGCAGCAGAGGGAGAATGACATTAACGGAAGTACCACTTGGTACTCATCTGGCGTTTGAAGGTGGTATGGTGGAGAGGAGAGTAGGAGAGGGGGAGGAGATGAGGGGGAGGAGATGAGGAGGAGAGGAGAAGATGTGAAATGCCTTCTAGCTGACAGGGACTGAGAAGACCAGACATATGTTCATCAGATGCTGTGATGACTGCAGCCTGGGAGGAGAGGAGAGAGATAGGGAGGGAGAGGGAGGGAGGGAGGGAGGGAGGGAGCGGAGGAGAGAGAGCGAGGAGGAGGGAGAAGGGAGGGATGGAGGGATGGAGGGGGGAGAGGGAGGGAGGGAGGGAGGGAGGGAGGGAGGGAGGGAGCGGAGGAGAGAGAGCGAGGAGGAGGGAGAAGGGAGGGATGGAGGGATGGAGGGGGGAGAGGGAGGGAGGGAGGGAGGGAGAAGAGGAGAGGGAGGGAGCGGAGGAGAGAGAGGAGGAGGGAGAGGGAGGGAGGGAGGGAGGGAGAGAGAGGAGGAGGGAGAGGGAGGGAGGGAGAGAGAGGAGGAGAAAGGGAGGGAGGGATGGAGCGGAGGAGGAAGGGAGGAAGGGGATGTGAGGGTATTGCTACTCCAGAGAGTTACAACACAGCCTGACTCTCATAGATGTTCTATTTTTAATGAGGCTACTGGTTGGGTAGCGGTGGTGTTGGATGAGGAGGGGAGGGAGGGAGGGAGGGAGGAAGGGATGGAGGGAGGGAGGGAGGGAGGGAGGGAGGGAGGGAGGGAGGGAGGGATAAAGAGAGAGGTAGAAAGAGAGGGAGGGAGGTTGGTAATTGAGGATGCTGTTGTTGTGCTGTAGAGCGAGAGAGAGAGAAGGATGGAGGGAGAGGGAGGGATGGATGGATGGGGAGAGAGAGGGAGGGGGTATAGTTGTACAGAGAGGCCAGGGAGTCAGCTAGCTAGCTATAGGTCTCAGACACAGGAAGGTAGAGGGAGTCAGCTAGCTAGCTATAGGTCTCAGACACAGGAAGGTAGAGGGAGAGTCAGCTAGCTAGCTATAGGTCTCAGACACAGGAAGGTAGAGGGAGAGTCAGCTAGCTAGCTATAGGTCTCAGACACAGGAAGGTAGAGGGAGAGTCAGCTAGCTAGCTCTAGGTCTCAGACACAGGAAGGTAGAGGGAGAGTCAGCTAGCTAGCTATAGGTCTCAGACACAGGAAGGTAGAGGGAGAGTCAGCTAGCTAGCTATAGGTCTCAGACACAGGAAGGTAGAGGGAGAGTCAGCTAGCTAGCTATAGGTCTCAGACACAGGAAGGTAGATGGAGAGTTAGCTAGCTAGCTATAGGTCTCAGACACAGGAAGGTAGAGGGAGAGTCAGCTAGCTAGCTATAGGTCTCAGACACAGGAAGGTAGAGGGAGAGTCAGCTAGCTAGCTATAGGTCTCAGACACAGGAAGGTAGAGGGAGAGTCAGCTAGCTAGCTATAGGTCTCAGACACAGGAAGGTAGAGGGAGAGTCAGCTAGCTAGCTATAGGTCTCAGACACAGGAAGGTAGAGGGAGAGTCAGCTAGCTAGCTATAGGTCTCAGACACAGGAAGGTAGAGGGAGAGTCAGCTAGCTAGATATAGGTCTCAGACACAGGAAGGTAGAGGGAGAGTCAGCTAGCTAGCTATAGGTCTCAGACACAGGAAGGTAGAGGGAGAGTCAGCTAGCTAGCTATAGGTCTCAGACACAGGAAGGTAGAGGGAGAGTCAGCTAGCTAGCTATAGGTCTCAGACACAGGAAGGTAGAGGGAGAGTCAGCTAGCTAGCTATAGGTCTCAGACACAGGAAGGTAGAGGGAGAGTCAGCTAGCTAGCTATAGGTCTCAGACACAGGAAGGTAGAGGGAGAGTCAGCTAGCTAGATATAGGTCTCAGACACAGGAAGGTAGAGGGAGAGTCAGCTAGCTAGCTATAGGTCTCAGACACAGGAAGGTAGAGGGAGAGTCAGCTAGCTAGCTATAGGTCTCAGACACTCCCGAGTGGCGCAGTGGTATAAGGCACTGTATTGCAGTGCTAGCTGTGCCACTAGAGATCCTGGTTTGAATCCAGGCTCTGTCGTAGCCGGCCGCGACCGGGAGACCCATGGGGCGGCGCATAATTGGCTCTGCGTCGTCCAGGGTAGGGGAGGGAATGGCCGGCAGGGATGTACCTCAGTTGGTAGAGCATGGCGTTTGCAACGCCAGGGTTGTGGGTTCAATTCCCACGGGGGGCCAGTATGAAAAATAAAATAACGTATGCACTCACTAACTGTAAGTCGCTCTGGATAAGAGCATCTGCTAAATGACTAAAATGTAAATGCACATGCTAAGAAATCTCATGGTTGTATTTTTTGTAACAGTGGTTTAAATGGGAAACATATGACGAGTGAACCAATCCTAATGTAATGCTCATCCACAAAGACAGGGTGTGTTCCAAATGGGACGCTATTCATTTACATTTACATTTTAGTCATTTAGCAGACGCTCTTAACCAGAGCGACTTACAGGAGCAATTAGGGTTAAGTGCCTTGCTCAAGGGCACATTAACGTCATTTAGCAGACGCTCTTAGCCAGAGCGACTCACAAATTGGTGCGTTCACCCTATAGCCAGTGGGATAACCACTTTACAATTTGGGGGGGGGGGGGGTTAGAAGGAATACTTTAGCCTATCCCAGGTATTCCTTAAAGAGGTGGGGTTTCAAATGTCTCCGGAAGGTGGTGAGTGACTCCGCTGTCCTGGCGTCGTGAGGGAGCTTGTTCCACCATTGGGGTGCCAGAGCAGCGAACAGTTTTGACTGGGCTGAGCGGGAGCTGTGCTTCCGCAGAGGAAGGGGAGCCAGCAGGCCAGAGGTGGATGAACGCAATGTCCTCGTTTGGGTGTAGGGACTGATCAGAGCCTGAAGGTACAGGGGTGCCGTTCCCCTCACTGCTCCAAAGGCAAGCACCATGGTCTTGTAGCGGATGCGAGCTTCAATTGGAAGCCAGTGGAGTGTGCGGAGGAGGGGGGTGACGTGAGAGAACTTGGGAAGGTTGAACACCAGACGGGCTGCGGCATTCTGGATGAGTTGTAGGGGTTTAATGGCACAGGCAGGGAGCCCAGCCAACAGCGAGTTGCAGTAGTCCAGACGGGAGATGACAAGTGCCTGGACCAGGACCTGCGCCGCTTCCTGTGTAAGGCAGGGTCGCACTCTCCGAATGTTGTAGAGCATGAACCTGCAGGAGCAGGTCACCGCCTTGATGTTGGCGGAGAACGACAGGGTGTTGTCCAGGGTCACGCCTAGGCTCTTCGCACTCTGGGAGGAGGACACAGCGGAGTTGTCTACCGTGATGGCGAGATCATGGAACGGGCAGTCCTTCCCCGGGAGGAAGAGCAGCTCCGTCTTGCCAGGGTTCAGCTTGAGGTGGTGATCCGTCATCCATACTGATATGTCTGCCAGACATGCAGAGATGCGATTCGCCACCTGGTTATCAGAAGGGGGAAAGGAGAAGATTAGTTGTGTATCGTCAGCGTAGCAATGATAGGAAAGGCCATGTGAGGATATGACAGAGCCAAGTGACTTGGTGTATAGGGAGAAAAGGAGAGGGCCCAAAACCGATCCCTGGGGGACACCAGTGGTGAGAGCACGTGGTGCGGAGACAGCTTCCCGCCACGCCACTTGGTAGGAGCGACCGGTCAGGTAGGACGCAATCCAGGAGTGAGCCGCGCCGGAGATGCCCATTTCGGAGAGGGTGGAGAGGAGGATCTGATGGTTCACAGTATCAAAGGCAGCAGACAGGTCTAGAAGGACAAGAGCAGAGGAGAGAGAGTTAGCTTTAGCAGTGCGGAGAGTCTCTGTGACACAGAGAAGAGCAGTCTCAGTTGAATGACCAGTCCTGAAACCTGATTGGTTTGGATCAAGAAGGTCATTCTGAGAGAGATAGCAAGAGAGTTGGCTAAAGACGGCACGCTCAATAGTTTTGGAAAGAAAAGAAAGAAGGGATACTGGTCTGTAGTTGTTGACATCAGTGGGGTCGAGTGTTGGTTTTTTGAGAAGGGGAGTAACTCTCGCTCTCTTGAAGACGGAAGGGACATGGCCAGCGGTCAAGGATGAGTTGATCAGCGAGGTGAGGTAGGGGAGAAGGTCACCGGAGATGGTCTGGAGAAGGGAGGAGGGGATGGGGTCAAGCGGGCAGGTTGTTGGGCGGCCTGCAGTCACAAGTCGCAGGATCTTATCTGGAGAGAGAGGGGAGAAAGAAGTCAAAGCATAGGGTAGGGCAGTGTGAGCAGGACCAGCAGTGTCATTAGACTTAACAAACAAGGATCGGATGTCGTCAACCTTCTTTTCAAAGTGGTTGACGAAGTCATCCACAGAGAGAGAGGAGGGGGGGGGGGGGGGGGAGGATTCAGGAGGGAGGAAAATGTGGCAAAGAGCTTCCTAGGGTTAGAGGCAGATGCTTGGAATTTAGAGTGGTAGAAGGTGGCCTTAGCAGCAGAAACAGATGAAGAAAATGTAGAGAGGAGGGAGTGAAAAGATGCCAGGTCGGCAGGGAGTTTAGTTTTCTTCCATTTCCGCTCCGCTGCCCGGAGCTCTGTTCTGTGAGCTCGCAATGAGTCATCAAGCCACGGAGCTGGAGGGGAGGACCGAGCCGGCCGGGAGGATAGGGGACACAGAGAGTCAAAGGATGCAGAAAGGGAGGAGAGGAGGGTTGAGGAGGCAGAATCAGGAGATTGGAGGGAGAAGGATTGAGCAGAGGGAAGAGATGATAGGATGGAAGAGGAGAGAGTAGTGGGAGAGAGAGAGCGAAGGTTGCGGCGGCGCATTACCATCTGTGTAGGGGCAGAGTGAGTAGTGTGGGAGGAGAGTGAGAGAGAAAAGGAAACAAAGTAGTGGTCGGAGACTTGGAGGGGAGTTGCAGTGAGATTAGTAGAGGAGCAGCATCTAGTGAAGATGAGGTCAAGCGTATTGCCTGCCTTGTGAGTAGGGGGGGACGGTGAGAGGGTGAGGTCAAAAGAGGAGAGGGGTGGAAAGAAGGAGGCAGAGAGAAATGAGTCAAATGTGGACATAGGGAGGTTGAAATCCCCCAAAACTGTGAGGGGTGAGCCATCCTCAGGGAAGGAACTTATCAAGGCGTCAAGCTCATTGATGAACTCTCCAAGGGAACCTGGAGGGCGATAGATGACAAGGATATTAAGCTTAAATGGGCTAGTGACTGTGACAGCATGGAATTCAAATGAGGAGATAGACAGATGGGTTAGGGGAAAAATTGAGAATGTCCACTTGGGAGAGATGAGGATTCCTGTACCACCACCCCTCTGACCAGATGCTCTCGGGGTATGCGAGAACACATGGTCAGACGAGGAGAGAGCAGTAGGAGTAGCGGTGTTTTCAGTGGTGATCCATGTTTCCGTCAGCGCCAGGAAGTCGAGGGACTGGAGGTTGGCATAGGCTGGGATGAAGTCAGCTTTGTTGGCAGCAGAACGGCAGTTCCAGAGGCTGCCTGCGACCTGGAACTCCACGTGGGTGGTGCGTGCAGGGACCACCAGATTGGAGAGGCAGCAGCCACGCGGTGTGGGGCGTTTGTGTAGCCTGTGCAGAGAGGAGAGAACAGGGATAGGCAGAGGCATAGTTGACAGGCTGTAGCAAATGGCTACAAAAATGCAGAGGAGATCGGAATGAAATGGGCTAAGCATCTGGGAGTGGAGAGAGCAGGGCCTCCCTCACCAAAACTTCTACCTCGGAAACTAAAATTGTTTCACTGAACCACCCGAAGAAAAAACTCTCCCAACTTCCGCCTTTGGAAATCAGAATTGTTGTGAACCACAGCGGTTCAATGTTTAAAGGAGTAGACTCAACCCACTTTGTTCAGCTAGCCAACTATGACTCCATAGCCAACTAGCAGACTAGCATCCAATAACAATAACACACCGTTTAGCGCCAACACTTGGTCACAACAAACCACCAATAATGTGATAACACACTAAACAGATCATTCGTGTCTGTGTCAAGTTCCTTACATGACGCAGCAATGATTAGACGTTGGCTAGCTAGGACAAGTAAATTGTGGTTAGCTACTTCAGTACAGCCAAATGGTCATGTTGGGTAGCTAGCAATGGCCACTGTGTCGACTCTGTTTGAAGAACGGCTAGCTAGCTAGCTTCGTGCTACAGCCGGCACGGCCGAGGACACTGCCAAGACACAGTAACTACCCACAACAACCCACGAAGCCTAGCTATGACGCCGTAGCCAACCTGCAAGCTAGCATCCATTAACACACAACTTAGCATCAACACCTGGCCACAACAAACTGCCAAGAGTGTGTCAGCACACCAAACAGACAATTCAAGTCCGTGTCGAGTTCCCTTCACAACGCAGCAAAAAAAAAAAAATAATAATAATAATAATTAAACGTTGGAACCAGCTCTCCAGCGTTGCTAATCGTTACCAATAGCTACCCGCTAGCTAGCTAGCTTCGTGCCTCAATTCTAACCCACAATTACCCACGGAAAGCTACAATAACAACAATACTAACCTACAATAAATACAATACCTAACTACAGCTAACTACCTACCTACGATCTAGTACATGGTTAAGCAAAAGTTAAACGTTGGGTAGGACTACATTACCGTTGGAACCAGCTCTCCAGCGTTGCTAATCGTTACCAATAGCTACCCGCTAGCTAGCTAGCCTCGTGCCTCGATACTAATCCACAAATTACCCACGGAAAGCTACAATAACAACAATACTAACCTACAATAAATACAATACCTAACTACAGCTAACTACCTACCTACGATCTAATACATGGTTAAGCTTTACTCAACACTACATGTAGCTTACCCCTACTTACCTCCAGCCAGAGAAAAACACGTCCTCTCCCGTCAGATCCTCTCGTCCTTAAGGTGCTATTCCCTATACAGTGCCATGCTTTTGACCAGGACCCATATGGATATTTACCTCTCTACCTCTTTATGAATACCTCTCTATTTACCTTTATATATCTTTATGAATACCTCTCTATTTATGAATTGGGCACTATTCTAGAAGAATCTTCAGCCCCTGGTGTTAGTCTCCACAATTCAGAGGTTAAATGCCTGCTCTTGGCAGATGACCTGTGCCTGCTGTCACCCACAGCACATGGCCTACAGCAGAGCCTGGACCTGCTAGAGCAGTACTGTCAGACCTGGGCCCTGGCAGTAAACCCCAGAAAGACTAAAATAATGATTTTCCAGAGAAGATCCAGATCTCAGGGAATTAGACCAAAGTTCTCAATTGGTACAAAATATATAGAGTACTGAACACACTACATTTTAGCAGACGCTCTTATCCAGAGCGACTTACAGTTAGTGAGTGCATACATTTTCATACTGGCCCCCCGTGGGAAACGAACCCACAACCCTGGCGTTGCAAGCGCCATGCTCTACCAACTGAGCTACAGGGGACCTACAATTGCTACAATGAATTATGTTTAAATATAAGATCAACTGGACACCTTAATGATGCAGTGAATGAACTGAGAGAGAAAGCACGCAGGGCATTCTACGCCATTAGAAAATAAATTCAAATTGAAATACCTATTAAACCTATTGAACCAATTGCACTTCATGGCAGCGAGGTGTGGGGTCCACTTGCAAAACAAGATTTCACCCAATGGGACAAACACCCCATTGAAACCATGCATGCAGAGTTCTGTAAGATTCTCCTACAAACAATGCATGCAGGGCAGAATTAGGCCAATATCGCTAATAATAAAAAAACTCAAAAAATAGCAATTCAGTTTTGGAAACATCTAAAATACAGTGACCCCCTCTCATATCATTACCAAGCCCTGCAATGCCAAGAGCTGAGCAAAGAAAAGAGTCCCCTCATCCAGCTGGTCCTGGGGCTGAGTTCACAAACCTGTTCTACTAACACACTGAAGCCTCAGGACCAGAACATCCAATCAATCAGAATAAACCAAATTACAACACAGTCAAAACAAAACTACATTACTTATTGGGAAACACAAGCACAAGCACAAAGTAAAATGCAGTGCTATCTGGCCCTAAATCAACAGTACACAGTGGCTAACTATTTGACCATGGTTACTGATCAAAACCTTGACAAAGTACAGGCTCAGTGAGCCCAGCCTTGCCATTGAGAAGGTAGACACAGGAAAACCTGGCTCCCTGTAGAGGAAAGGCTGTGCCACCACTGCACCACAGCAGAACCTGAGACAGAGCTGCATTTCCTGACAACATGTCAAAAATATAAAACAAATAGAGGGTGTCATTTCCCCAAATTTGAAACTGTTTTTCAAGGTTTCAAAGACCTCTCTGATGAGAATAGGCTCCCCGTCCTGTTGGGGGAGGACGCAGAGAGCTGTGGGTTGGCAGCGCACTACATTGCTGCCTGCCATAAGATGAGGGACAGTGTCTGACAGACCAACCAACCTGCACATGTCCTCTATATTGTTATTGTTCAATGGTTATTTTGACCCTTGGTTATTGTTGTTACTGTTGTCCCATTGACAATATTGATTTTTATTATTTTAATTATGTTAATATTGTACATCTCCAAAGTAAGCTTTGGCAATATGTACGTTGTTACAGAGGTGGTCCTCTGTAGCTCAATTGGTAGAGCACGGTGCTTGTAACGCCAGGGCGCTTGTAACGCCAGGGTAGTGGGTTCAATCCCCGGGACCACCCATATGTAAAAATGTATGCACACATGACTGTAAGTCGCTTTGGATAAAAGCGTCTGCTAAATGGCATATTATTAAGTTACGTCAGACAGGCTCCTGGTCACGGTCTTCCTCTGTCCCCTGTCTGCCTGGGAAGAGACGGAAGTCATACTCAGGACCTCAAAGCAGAGGTCAAGAAGGACATATGGTTGTGGAGGGTGAGGAGGCTACTGGGCTCCCTCAGGGAAACTGTACTGTACTAAAGAAATAGTATGAATAGAATGGACTTGGAACCTCTTAACCCTGGTGAACACGTGGGTACACTCGCAATGGCTGCCTGGTATTGTGATGAAATAGTTTCTGAGACAATGTAGAATGTTCATTCAAATGATGTTAATTGATGGGGCTTATGCAATGGAATGTTTTTTTTTTGTAATGTCAGTTGAGTCTAATCAACAAATCATAGCACATATTGATGGGTACACTTCCTGCTTTTACTTCCTGCTTTACTTCCTGCTTTGTTCCTATAGACGGGTCGGCTGACAACGTCACGAAAATGATGCGTGCGCATCGATGTGGCCGGAAGGTTGTTATGATTCTGAATGGTCAGATAGCTAGCAACAATGACAAGAAGCTGCCATGTGGGGAATCGTAGGTGACTCGTTTCAGCTAGTTTATAAATTGGGCACAAATTGGAGATTGGACGGTAGTTATCTAAGTCAGAAGGATCTCCTCCTTAATGTAGGGGGTTGACGTGTCACTTTCCAGATCTTAGGTACAACACCAGAAACAATTGTCAAATTAAAGATATAGGTCAATGGTTCTGCAGTAAGTGGGGCAGAGAGCTGCAGTAAGAAGGGATCAAGTGAAACAGCACCAGTGGATTTTCTTTACATCAGTCTGTACTGCAGTAGGAAGGGATCAAGTGAAACAGCACCAGTGGATTTTCTTTACATCAATCTGTACTGCAGTAGGAAGGGATCAAGTGAACCAGCCCCTTGTGGTTTTAGTAACATCAATCTGTACTGCAGTAGGAAGGGATCAAGTGAACCAGCCCCTTGTGGTTTTATTAACATCAATCTGTACTGCAGTAGGAAGGGATCAAGTGAACCAGCCCATTGTGGTTTTATTAACATCAATCTGTACTGCAGTAGGAAGGGATCAAGTGAAACAGCACCAGTGGATTTTCTTTACATCAATATTTAGCAAAGCACTTAGTACATCATAGACATCAAATGGTTAAAATGAAAATAAAGTCTGTGAGTCTATTAGTGCATCATTCTCTACAGTCTGTTCTGAGGGGACTGGAGGCCTCCCTCTAGTGGAATGGGATGAGTTTTCAGACAGTATCCTTTCAAACAGCTGAAGCAAAATGGTAATTAAAAGCACCACAAATTTCAATTTTGTCAAGTATGGGACCAGAGACTGTCAGAACCTGCTGGGGCAACGAGGGTGTTGAGTTTAGTTTCAAGATTTTGACCATTTCCAGAAGTTAGCTGGATTACCACCCACTCCTCCGATACACAATTCAAGAAATACACAGAGTATACAAAACATTAGGAACACGTAGAATCAGTCAGACTAGCCTTAGCCCAAGCTACATTTACTTCCTGTAATTTCACAGACAACCAAGGATTAGATCTGTGTTTCACCCTTAGCATTTTGGGTGGCACATATTTATCTGCAATTGAGTTAAACAGGGAAATAAAACAATGAAGGGCCTAATTCCGAGTCAGTGATAGTTGACACAACCCACCAGTCACTCAACCTCAGCTCAGACAAAACATTTTGCTCATAAAAAAATATATAGAGAGATATTTGTAATAATGCATGAGCGAGATTTAGATAGCGTAACTTCTCTTATGCAGGCAACAGGACAATGGTCACTGAACTCATTAGCAAATATCCCATTGCTGTAAACTTATGAGGGGCATTTGTTAGAATAATATCTAAGAGAGTAGTGTGTGTGTGTGTGTGTGTGTGTGTGTGTGTGTGTGTTGTGTGTGTGTGTGTGTGTTGTGTGTGTGTGTGTGTGTGTGTGTGTGTGCGTGCACTCCGAGCCAGTCAGCGATGCACTCTCCCCATGCTGTAAGGATGCGGCTGTGACGAGCAGTGTGTGTGTGTGTGTGTGTGGTCAGGTCAGGGACACTAGAGCAGAACTGACACAAACACACACACACACACACACACAGCATGCCACATCTGCACTCCAGCTACTGGCTACTGTTCCTATTCATCCTGCAGGCTGTCCTCTCTGCAGCCACGCAGCCACCGGCAATCTGTTCACTCACTGGCCCTGCTCCACAGAAAGTAGTGGTGACAATCTGTGCTGTGGCAGCTCTCTCTCTCTCTCTCTCTCTCTCTCTCTCCTCTCTCTCTCTTCTCTCTCTCTCTTCCTCTCCTCTCTTCTCTCTCTCTCTCTCTTTCTCCTCTCTCCTCTCTCTCTCTCTCTGCTTCTCTCTCTCTATCTCTCTCTCTTCTCTCTCTCTCTCTCTCTCTCTCTGCTCTCTCTTCGCTCTCTCTCTCTCTCTCTCTCTCTCTCTCCTCTCTCTCTCTCTGTCTCTCTCTCCTCTCTCTCTCTCGCTCTCTCTCTCTCTCTCTCTCTCTGCTCTCTCTCTCTCTCTCTCTCTCTCTCTCTCTCTCTGCGCTCTCTCTCTCTCTCTCTCTCTCTCTCTCTCTCTGTCTCTCTCTCTCTCTTCTCTCTGCTCTCTCCCTCTCTCCTCTCTCTCTCTCGCTCTCTCTCTGCTCTCTCTCTCGCTCTGCTCTCTTTCTATTCTCCTCGCCAGAACACATGGCACTCGTTGTAGTGCTATGCTGCTTAGCCCCATCACAGTGGTGTTGTGTGATGATATTAAAATCAGCAGTGTGAGTTAGTGATGTCCGAGTAAATTCATAATACACATTCCCTTGGTGTTAGCCAACACTGGTGTTGCTGCGGTTATTCAGATGCTATTGCAGGATTAGGCTTGTTGCTATTTCAGGATTAGGCTTGTTGCTATTTCAGGATTAGGTATGTTGCTATTTCAGGATTAGGCTGTTGCTATTTCAGGATTAGGCTTGTTGCTATTGCAGGATTAGGCTTGTTGCTATTTCAGGATAAGGCTTGTTGCTATTTCAGGATTAGGCTTGTTGCTATTTCAGGATTAGGCTTGTTGCTATTTCAGGATTAGGCATGTTGCTATTTCAGGATTAGGCTTGTTGCTATTTGAGGATTAGCCTTGTTGCTATTTTAGGATTAGGCATGTTGCTATTTCATGATTACGCTCGTTGCTATTTCAGGATTAGGCTCGTTGCTATTTCAGGATTAGGCTTGTTGCTATTTCAGGATTAGGAATGTTGCTATTTCAGGATTATGCTTGTTGCTATTTCAGGATTAGGCTTGTTGCTTTTTCAGGATTAGGCGTGTTGCTATTTCAGAATCAGGCATGTTGCTATTTCAGAATCAGGCATGTAGCTATTGCAGGATTAGGCATGTTGCTATTTCAGGATTAGGCTTGTTGCTATTGCATGATTAGGCTTGTTGCTATTGCAGGATTAGTCTTGTTGCTATTGCAGTATTATACTTGTTGCTATTTCAGGATTAGGCATGTTGCTATTTCAGGATTAGGCATGTTGCTATTTCAGGATTAGGTTTGTTGCTATTTCAGGATTAGGCTTGTTGCTATTGCAGGATTAGGCTTGTTGCTATTTCAGGATTAGGCTTGTTGCTATTTCAGGATTAGGCATGTTGCTATTTCAGGATTAGGCATGTTGCTATTTCAGGATTAGGTTTGTTGCTATTTCAGGATTAGGCTTGTTGCTATTGCAGGATTAGGATTATTATTGTTTATGCCGTGGTGTGTTGGTTCACTCAGACCAGTAGACACACAAGGTTGCCTCCCATATGGAACCCTATTCCCTATCTAATGCATTTTTTTTCTAGAGCTCTTTGGTCCCAGGTCCGCAGTAATACACTATAAAGGGAATAATGTTGGGACACAGATTTAGATGTATTTGGACAGTGGACCATGATGTGATAGAGACTATTCATGGAGTATCTTTAACTGTGCTGCTCTGCTCTCTCTCTGTGGGTGGACCAGACGTCAGGACCTCTGTATCTCTCTCTCTGTGGGTGGACCAGACGTCAGGACCTCTGTATCTCTCTCTCTGTGGGTGGACCAGACGTCAGGACCTCTGTATCTCTCTCTCCGTGGGTGGACCAGACGTCAGGACCTCTGTATCTCTCTCTCTGTGGGTGGACCAGACGTCAGGACCTCTGTATCTCTCTCTCTGTGGGTGGACCAGACGTCAGGACCTCTGTATCTCTCTCTCTGTGGGTGGACCAGACGTCAGGACCTCTGTATCTCTCTCTCTGTGGGTGGACCAGACGTCAGGACCTCTGTATCTCTCTCTCTGTGGGTGGACCAGACGTCAGGACCTCTGTATCTCTCTCTCTGTGGGTGGACCAGACGTCAGGACCTCTGTATCTCTCTCTCTGTGGGTGGACCAGACGTCAGGACCTCTGTATCTCTCTCTCTCTGTGGGTGGACCAGACGTCAGGACCTCTGTATCTCTCTCTCTGTGGGTGGACCAGACGTCAGGACCTCTGTATCTCTCTCTCTGTGGGTGGACCAGACGTCAGGACCTCTGTATCTCTCTCTCTGTGGGTGGACCAGACGTCAGGACCTCTGTATCTCTCTCTCTCTGTGGGTGGACCAGACGTCAGGACCTCTGTATCTCTCTCTCTGTGGGTGGACCAGACGTCAGGACCTCTGTATCTCTCTCTCTGTGGGTGGACCAGACGTCAGGACCTCTGTATCTCTCTCTCTGTGGGTGGACCAGACGTCAGGACCTCTGTATCTCTCTCTCTGTGGGTGGACCAGACGTCAGGACCTCTGTATCTCTCTCTCTGTGGGTGGACCAGACGTCAGGACCTCTGTATCTCTCTCTCTGTGGGTGGACCAGACGTCAGGACCTCTGTATCTCTCTCTCTGTGGGTGGACCAGACGTCAGGACCTCTGTATCTCTCTCTCTGTGGGTGGACCAGACGTCAGGACCTCTGTATCTCTCTCTCTGTGTGTGGACCAGACGTCAGGACCTCTGTATCTCTCTCTCTGTGGGTGGACCAGACGTCAGGACCTCTGTATCTCTCTCTCTGTGGGTGGACCAGACGTCAGGACCTCTGTATCTCTCTCTCTGTGGGTGGACCAGACGTCAGGACCTCTGTATCTCTCTCTCTGTGGGTGGACCAGACGTCAGGACCTCTGTATCTCTCTCTCTGTGGGTGGACCAGACGTCAGGACCTCTGTATCTCTCTCTCTGTGGGTGGACCAGACGTCAGGACCTCTGTATCTCTCTCTCTGTGGGTGGACCAGACGTCAGGACCTCTGTATCTCTCTCTCTGTGGGTGGACCAGACGTCAGGACCTCTGTATCTCTCTCTCTGTGGGTGGACCAGACGTCAGGACCTCTGTATCTCTCTCTCTGTGGGTGGACCCCAGGGATGCACACGCAAACAGACACAGCTTTCACCCATCTTATGCTGGCTCCATTCTTCCCAGGTGGAGACAGGGTCTGTCTGTCCAGAGAATGCATAGTAATCAGCAGCAGTGTAGAGTATGGTAGAGAAAGACAACAGTGTAGTGTATGGTAGAGAAATACAATAGTATAGTGTATGGTAGAGAAATACAATAGTATAGTGTATGGTAGAGAAATACAATAGTATAGTGTATGGTAGAGAAAGACAAGATGGTGTCAACAGACAGACACGGTCTCCCTGTTTCTAGCTCCTTTATGTCTCCATCTATCCAACCTACCGGGTTCTCCGTCCATAACGTGGTCGGGAAGAAAGAACTCTCCCGGAAAAGTAAAGGCGGAAGGTTATGTTTCATGATTAATAACGCATGGTGTGATTGGTGCAACATACAGTAACCCCTATTCCTTTTGTTCTCCCGATCTGGAATACCTCACCATGAAATGCCAACCGCATTACCTTCCAAGAGAATTTACGGCTGTTATTGTTACAGCCGTGTACATTCCCCCTCAAGCTGACGTCATGTTTAATTAAGGAATTCTGAGGAAAGCGCTTCCGAAGTTCTACCAACATATCTCCTGTGCTACACTTGGAGAGAGGACGCTTGACCATCGTTATTATACCTTCAAGGAAGGCTACAAGGGCCTCCCCCGCACTCCCTTCGGCAATTCAGATCACACCTCCATCCTGCTGCTCCCAGCTTATAGACGGAAAGTAAAATAGGAGGCACCCGTGGTAAGGACTGTCCATCGTTGGAATAACCAATCGGAATCAATCAATCAATCAATCAATTTTATTTTATATAGCCCTTCTTACATCAGCTAATATCTCGAAGTGCTGTACAGAAACCCAGCCTAAAACCCCAAACAGCTAGTAATGCAGGTGTAGAAGCACGGTGGCTAGGAAAAACTCCCTAGAAAGGCGAAAACCTAGGAAGAAACCTAGAGAGGAACCAGGCTATGAGGGGTGGCCAGTCCTCTTCTGGCTGTGCCGGGTGGAGATTATAACAGAACCATGCCAAGATGTTCAAAAATGTTCATAAGTGACAAGCATGGTCAAATAATAATCAGGAATAAATCTCAGTTGGCTTTTCATAGCCGATCATTAAGAGTTGAAAACAGCAGGTCTGGGACAGGTAGGGGTTCCATAACCGCAGGCAGAACAGTTGAAACTGGAATAGCAGCAAGGCCAGGCGGACTGGGGACAGCAAGGAGTCATCACGGCCGGTAGTCCCGACGTATGGTCCTAGGGCTCAGGTCTCTCAGTTGGCTTTTCATAGCCGATCATTAAGAGTTGAAAACAGCAGGTCTGGGACAGGTAGGGGTTTCGTAGCCGCAGGCAGAACAGTTGAAACTGGAATAGCAGCAAGGCCAGGCGGACTGGGGACAGCAAGGTGTCATCATGCCCGGTAGTCCTGACGTATGGTCCTAGGGCTCAGGTTCTCAGAGAGAAAGAGAGAACAAGAGAATTAGAGAGAGCATACTTAAATTCACACAGGACACTGGATAAGACAGGAGAAGTACTCCAGGTATAACCAACTAACCCCAGCCCCCCGACACATAAACTACTGCAGCATAAATACTGGAGGCTGAGACAGGAGCGGTCCGGAGACACTGTGGCCCCATCCGAAGAAACCCCCGGACAGGGCCAAACAGGAAGGATATAACCCCACCCACTACGCCAAAGCACAGCCCCCGCACCACTAGAGGGATATCCCCAACCACCAACTTACAATCCTGAGACAAGGCCGAGTATAGCCCACAGAGGTCTCCACCACAGCACAAACCAAGGGGGGGGCGCCAACCCAGACAGGAAGATCACGTCAGTAACTCAACCCACTCAAGTGACGCACCCCTCCCAGGGACGGCATGAAAGAGCACCAGCAAGCCAGTGACTCAGCCCCTGCAACAGGGTTAGAGGCAGAGAACCCCAGTGGAGAGGGGAACCGGCCTGGCAGAGACAGCAAGGGCTGTTCGTTGCTCCAGCCTTTCCGTTCACCTTCACACTCCTGGGCCAGACTACACTCAATCATATGACCTACTGAAGAGATAAGTCTTCAGTAAAGACTTAAAGGTTGAGACCGAGTCTGCGTCTCTCACATGGGTAGGCAGACTGTTCCATAAAAATGGAGATCTATAGGAGAAAGCCCTGCCTCCCGCTGTTTGCTTAGAAATTCTAGGGACAATTAGGAGGCCTGCGTCTTGTGACCGTAGCGTACGTATTGGTATGTACGGCAGGACCAACTCGGAAAGATAGGTAGGAGCAAGCCCATGTAACGCTTTATAGGTTAACAGTAAAACCTTGAAATCAGCCCTTGCCTTAACAGGAAGCCAGTGTAGGGAAGCTAGCACTGGAGTAATATGATCAAATTTCTTGGTTCTAGTCAGGATTCTAGCAGCCGTATTTAGCACTAACTGAAGTTTATTTAGTGCTTTATCCGGGTAGCCGGAAAATAGAGCATTGCAGTAGTCTAACCTAGAAGTAACAAATGCATGGATTAATTTTTCTGCATCATTTTTGGACAGAAAATTTCTGATTTTTGCAATGTTACGTAGATGGAAAAAAGCTGTCCTTGAAACAGTCTTGATATGTTCGTCAAAAGAGAGATCAGGGTCAAGAGTAACGCCGAGGTCCTTCACAGTTTTATTTGAGACGACTTTACAACCATCAAGATGAATTGTCAGATTTAACAGAAGATCTCTTTGTTTCTTGGGACCTAGAACAAGCATCTCTGTTTTGTCCGAGTTTAAAAGTAAAAAGTTTTCAGCCATCCACTTCCTTATGTCTGAAACACAGGCTTCTAGCGAGGGCAATTTTGGGGCTTCACCATGTTTCATTGAAATGTACAGCTGTGTGTCATCCGCATAGCAGTGAAAGTTAACATTATGTTTTCGAATAACATCCCCAAGAGGTAAAATATATAGTGAAAACAATAGTGGTCCTAAAACGGAACCTTGAGGAACACCGAAATGTACAGTTGATTTGTCGGAGGACAGACCATTCACAGAGACAAACTGATATCTTTCCGACAGGTAGGATCTAAACCAGGCCAGAACTTGTCCGTGTAGACCAATTTGGGTTTCCAGTCTCTCCAAAAGAATGTGGTGATCGATGGTGTCAAAGGCAGCACTAAGGTCTAGTAGCACGAGGACAGATGCAGAGCCTCGGTCTGACGCCATTAAAAGGTCATTTACCACCTTCACAAGTGCAGTCTCAGTGCTATGATGGGGTCTAAAACCAGACTGAAGCATTTCGTATACATTGTTTGTCTTCAGAAAGGCAGTGAGTTGCTGCGCAACAGCTTTTTCTAAAATTTTTGAGAGGAATGGAAGATTCGATATAGGCCGATAGTTTTTTATATTTTCCGGGTCAAGGTTTGGCTTTTTCAAGAGAGGCTTTATCACTGCCACTTTTAGTGAGTTTGGTACACATCCGGTGGATAGAGAGCTGTTTATTATGTTCAACATAGGAGGGCCAAGCACAGGAAGCAGCTCCTTCAGCAGTTTAGTAGGAATAGGATCCAGTATGCAGCTTGAAGGTTTAGAGGCCATGATTATTTTCATCATTGTGTCAAGAGATATAGTACTAAAACACTTAAGTGTCTCTCCCGATCCCAGGCCCTCGCAGAGCTGTGCAGATCCAGGACAGCTAAGCCTTGGAGGAATACGCAGATTCAAAGAGGAGTCCGTAATTTGCTTTCTAATGGTCATGATCTTTTCCTCAAAGAAGTTCATGAATTTATCACTGCTGAAGTGAAAGCCATCCTCTCTTGGGGAATGCTGCTTTTTAGTTAGCTTTGCAACAGTATCAAAAATAAATTTTGGATTGTTCTTATTTTCCTCGATTAAGTTGGAAAAGTAGGATGATCGAGCAGCAGTGAGGGCTCTTCGGTACTGCACGGTACTGTCTTTCCAAGCTAGTCGGAAGACTTCCAGTTTGGTGTGGCGCCATTTCCGTTCCAATTTCCTGGAAGCTTGCTTCAAAGCTCGGGTATTTTCTGTATACCAGGGAGCTAGTTTCTTATGACAAATGTTTTTCGTTTTTAGGGGTGCAACTGCATCTAGGGTATTGCGCAAGGTTAAATTGAGTTCCTCAGTTAAGTGGTTAACTGATTTTTGTCCTCTGACGTCCTTGGGTAGGCAGAAGGAGTCTGGAAGGGCATCAATGAATTTTTGTGTTGTTTGAGAATTTATAGCACGACTTTTGATGCTCCTTGGTTGGGGTCTGAGCAGATTATTTGTTGCGATTGCAAATGTAATAAAATGGTGGTCCGATAGTCCAGGATTTTGTGGAAAAACATTAAGATCTACAACATTTATTCCATGGGACAAAACTAGGTCCAGAGTATGACTGTGGCAGTGAGTAGGTCCAGAGACATGTTGGACAAAACCCACTGAGTCGATAATGGCTCCGAAAGACTTTTGGAGTGGGTCTGTGGACTTCTCCATGTGAATATTAAAATCACCAAAAATTAGAATATGATCTGCTATGACTACAAGGTCTGATAGGAATTCAGGAAACTCAGAGAGGAACGCTGTATATGGCCCAGGAGGCCTGTAAACAGTAGCTATAAAAAGTGATTGAGTAGGCTGCATAGATTTCATGACTAGAAGCTCAAAAGATGAAAACGCCATTTTTTTTTATTATTTTTTTTGTAAATTGAAATTTGCTATCGTAAATGTTAGCAACACCTCCGCCTTTGCGGGATGCACAGGGAATATGGTCACTAGTGTAACCAGGAGGTGAGGCCTCATTTAACACAGCAAATTCATCAGGCTTAAGCCATGTTTCAGTCAGGCCAATCACATCAAGATTATGATCAGTGATTAGTTCATTGACTATGACTGCCTTTGAAGTGAGGGATCTAACATTAAGTAACCCTATTTTGAGATGTGAGGTATCACGATCTCTTTCAATAATGGCAGGAATGGAGGAGGTCTTTATCCTAATAAGATTGCTAGGGTGAACACCGCCATGTTTAGTTTTGCCCAACCTAGGTCGAGGCACAGACACAGTCTCAATGGGTATGGCTGAGCTGACTACACTGACTGTGCTATTGGCAGACTCCACTAAGCTGGCAGGTTGGCTAACAGCCTGCTGCCTGGCCTGCACCCTATTTCACTGTGGGGCTAGAGGAGTTAGAGCCCTATCTATGTTGGTAGATAAGAGGAGAGCACCCCTCCAGCTAGGATGGAGTCCGTCACTCCTCAGCAGGTCAGGCTTGGTCCTGTTTGTGGGTGAGTCCCAGAAAGAGGGCCAATTATCCACAAATGTTATATTTTGGGAGGGGCAGAAAACAGTTTTCAACCAGCGATTAAGTGCTGAGACTCTGCTGTAGAGCTCGTCACTTCCCCTAACTGGGAGGGGGCCAGAGACAATTACTCGATGCCGACACATCTTTCTAGCTGATTTACACGCTGAAGCTATGTTGCACTTGGTGACCTCTGACTGTTTTATCCTAACATCGTTGGTGCCGACGTGGATAACAATATCTCTATACTCTCTACACTCGCCAGTTTTAGCTTTAGCCAGCACCATCTTTAGATTAGCCTTAACGTCGGTAGCCCTGCCCCCTGGTAAACAGTGTATGATCGCTGGGTGATTCGTTTTAAGTCTAATACTGCAGGTAATGGAGTCGCCAATGACTAGGGTTTTCAATTTGTCAGAGCTAATGGTGGGAGCCTTCGGCGTCTCAGACCCCGTAACGGGAGGAGTAGAGACTAGAGAAGACTCAGACTCAGACTCCGACTCGCTACATAATGGGGAAAACCGGTTGAAGGTTTCTGTCGGCTGAATGAGCGACACCGGTTGAGCATTCCAACAGTATTTCCCTCCAGAAGCCATGAGAAAGTTGTCCGGCTGCGGGGACTGTGCGGGGGGATTTATACTAACGTTACTGTCTGTACTTACTGGTGGCACAGACGCTGTTTCTTCCTTTCCTACACTGAGATTACCCTTGCCTAACGATTGCGTCTGAAGCTGGGCTTGTAGCACAGCTATTCTCGCCATAAGGCGATCGTTCTCCTGTATATTATGAGTACAGCGACTGCAATTAGAAGACATCATGTTAATGTTACTACTTAGCTTCGGCTGTTGAAGATGTTGATGAACCATGTCCAGATAAAGCGTCCGGAGTGAAAAAGTTGAATAAGGGAAAAAAGTTGCGATGGAAAAAAGGAAAATAACGTAAAGTTGGCAGCTAAAACGCAGGACTGTTTTGATCACGTGGACTGGGATATGTTCCCGGGCCACATGATTACACTGACTAGGTCACTGGGTTCATCAGGAAGTGCATAGAGGATGTTCCAACAGTGACAATCAAAACATATTCTAACCAAATAATGTGGATAGCACGAACCACTGAAAGCACGAACCCACTGCATTTAACCACAGCAAGTCAACCGGGAAAATAGACGCGAACAAACAAACCAGCTATGACCTCCGAAAGGTGATGAAAGAGGTGAGCCGACAGTACAGTGACAAAGTGGAGGCGCAACTCAACGGCTCAGACACGAGACACGTGACGGGGACTTCAGACAAACACAGATTATAAAACCAGCCACATCTGACATACGCCTCATTCCTAGATAAGCTGAACACCTTCTTCGCCCGCTTTGAGGAGAATAACACCAGCCGCCGTTAGGGGCCCACGCTGCTCCCGATCTCTGTAGCTGATGTGAGTAGGACTTTCAAGCGTGTTAACTCTCACAAGGCTGCTGGCCCGGACGGCATCCCAAGCCGCGTCCTCAGAGCATGCGCAGACCAGCTGGCTGGAGTGTTTACAGACATATTCAATCTCTCCCTATCCCAGTCTGCTGTCCCCACTTGCTTCAAGATGTCCACCACTGTTCCAGTACCCAAGCAAGCGAATGTAACTGAACTAAATTACTATCGCCCCGTAGTACTCACTTCTGTCATCATGAAGTGCTGGTCAAGGATCATATCACCTCTACCTTACCCAACACCCTCGACCCACTACAATTTGCTTACCGCCCCAACAGATCCACGGATGACGCAATAGCCACTACACTGCACACTGCCCTATCCCATCTGCATTTGCGTCATTTTAGCAGACGCTCTTATCCAGAGTGACTTACAGGAGCAATTAGGGTTAAGTGCCTTGCTCAAGGGCACATCGACAGATCTTTCACCTAGTCGGCTCGGGGATTAGAACCAGCGACCTTTCGGTTACTGGCACAACGCTCTTAACCACTAAGCTACCTGCAAGAGGAATACCTATGTGAGAATGCTATTCATTGACTATAGCTCAGCATTCAACACCATAGTACCCTCCAAGCTCATCACTAAGCTCAGGGCCCTGGGTCTGAACCCCTCCTTGTGCAACTGGGTCCTGGACTTCCTGACGGGCCGCCCCCAGGTGGTGAGGGTAGGCTACAACACCTACTCCACATTATTATGTACAGTTGAAGTCGGAAGTTTACTTACACTTTGGTTGGAGTCATTAAAACTAGCTTTTCAACCACTACACACATTTCTTGTTAACAAGCTATAGTTTTGGCAAGTCGGTTAGGACATCTACTTTGTGCATGACACAAGTAATTTTTCCAACAATTGTTTACAGACAGATGATTTCACTTATAATTCATTGTATCACAATTCTAGTGGGTCAGAAGTTTACATACACTAAGTTGACTTTGCCTTTAAACAGCTTGGAAAATTCCAGAAAATTATGTCATGGCTTTAGAAGCTTCTAATAGGCTAATTGACATCATTTGAGTCAATTGGAGGTGTACCTGTGGATATATTTCAAGGCCTACCTTCAAACTCAGTGCCTATTTGCTTGACATCATGGGAAAATCAAAAGAAATCAGCCAAGACCTCAGAAAAAAAATTGTAGACCTCCACGAGTCTGGTTCATCATTGGGAGCCATTTCCAAACGCCTGAAGGTTCCACGTTCATCTGTACAAACAATAGTACACAAGTATAAACACCATGGGACCACGCAGCCGTCATACCGCTCAGGAAGGAGCCAGAACAACAGCAAAGGACCTTGTGAAGATGCTGGAGGAAACGGGTACAAAAGTATCTATATCTGTCACGATCGTTAGAGTGAGTGGACCAAGGCGCAGCGTGATGAGCGAACATACTTATATTTATTAAATGAAACCACGATAAACAACAAACGATAACGAACCGTGAAATCCTTGGCTACAACATAAACCATACGGAACAAGATCCCACAACTACTGTGGGAAAACAGCATGTTTAAATGTGGTTCCCAATCAGAGACAACCAGCAACAGCTGACACTCGTTGCCTCTGATTGAGAACCACTCTGGCCAACATAGAAACAGAACAACTAGAATATTAACATAGAACACAAACACATAGAATATACACACCCTGGCTCAACATATAGAGTCCCCAGAGCCAGGGTGTGACAGTACCCCCCCCAAAGGCGCGGATTGCGACCGCGCCTAAACATAAACAAACCAGGGGAGGGCTGGGTGGGCATTCCTCCTCGGAGGCGGTTCCGGCTCCGGGCTTGACCACCACCCTTCAACCATCCCCCCGTGGCGCCCCTGGTCCGGTCTGGCCCCGCTGGCTGGAGCTGGACTGGACATCGTAGGAGCGGATTGCTTAGGCTCCGGTGTGGAGCCGCTGACCGGTACCTGACCAGGCACCGGTGACCCAGGCACGGGTTGTGCCGGACTGACGACGCGCACCCCTGGCTTGGTGCGTGGAGCAGGAACGGGCCGGACCGGGCTGACGATGCGCACCCCTGGCTTGGTGCGTGGAGCAGGAACGGGCCGGACCGGGCTGACGATGCGCACCCCTGGCTTGGTGCGTGGAGCAGCAACGGGCCGGACCGGGCTGACGATGCGCACCCCTGGCTTGGTGCGTGGAGCAGGAACGGGCCGGACCGGGCTGACGATGTGCACCCCTGGCTTGGTGCGTGGAGCAGCAACGGGCCGGACCGGGTTGACGATGCGCACCCCTGGCTTGGTGCGTGGAGCAGCAACGGGCCGGACCGGGCTGACGATGCGCACCCCTGGCTTGGTGCGTGGAGCAGCAACGGGCCGGACCGGGCTGACGATGCGCACCCCTGGCTTGGTGCGTGGAGCAGCAACGGGCCGGACCGGGCTGGCGACGCACACCGTAGGCTTGGTGCGAGTGGCAGGAACAGGCCGGGCCGGGCTGGCGATGCGCACCGTAGGCTTGGTGCGAGTGGCAGGAACAGGCCGGGCTGGGCTGGCGACGCGCACCGGAGGCTTGGTGCGAGGAGCAGGAACAGGCCGGGCCGGGCTGTGGAGACGGATAGGAGGCCTGGAGTGAAGAGCCGCCACAACCCGTCCTGGCTGAATGCCTACCTTCACACACTCTGTGTGAGGCATCAGCACAGGACGTACAGGGCTGTGTGCACGTACTGGCATGACAGCACGTGACACTGGCGCAGGATTTCCGGGACCGAGGAGGGGTACTGGAGACCACGAGCGCTGAGCCGGCACACTCCGTCCTGGCTGCCTGCCCACCTTCGCACGACACGTGCGGGGTGCTCACACAGGACGTACCGGACTGTGCCGGACCACTCGCGGCACAGTACACAGCTCCGCATACCCCGGAAACTGCCCAGTCTCACGCTGCCATGCCTGAGTACGGGGAGTTGGCTCTGCTCTCCCTCTAGGCTCTGCCAACCTCCCTTCCGGCCCCCCAAACCCGGTGGCCTCCTCTCCTAAACTCCCAAATCGCCCTGTGGCAGCCTCCTGCTGCCCAGTCGCCCATGCCGTGTGCCCCCCCCTAAAAACATTTTGGGGTTGCCTCTCGTCCGTCCGACAACGACACTGTTGACGCCGTTGCTCCTCTCTCGCCAGGGCCTTAACCTTAGCCCATGGCCCTTTTCCCCCGAGCATGTCCTCCCAGGACCACAATTGGCCCACCTGGGCCATCGCCAACCTCTCCAGCTCCTTTCCCAGCGCTTCCTCCCATGTCCAGGCCGCCTGCTCCTGGACACGCTGCTTGGTCCTGGTTTGGTGGGATCTTCTGTCATGATCGTTAGAGTGAGTGGACCAAGGCGCAGCGTGATTAGCGAACATACTTATATTTATTAAATGAAACCACGATAAACAACAAACGATAACGAACCGTGAAATCCTTGGCTACAACATAAATCATACGGAACAAGATCCCACAACTACTGTGGGAAAACAGCATGTTTAAATGTGGTTCCCAATCAGAGACAACCAGCAACAGCTGACACTCGTTGCCTCTGATTGAGAACCACTCTGGCCAACATAGAAACAGAACATCTAGAATATTAACATAGAACACAAACACATAGAATATACACACCCTGGCTCAACATATAGAGTCCCCAGAGCCAGGGTGTGACAATATCCACAGTAAAACGAGTCCTAAATCGACATAACCTGAAAGTTCGCTCAGCAAGGAAGAAGCCACTGCTCCAAAACCGCCATAAAAAAGCCAGACTACGGTTTGCAACTGCACATGGGGACAAAGATCGTACTTTTTGGAGAAATGTCCTCTGGTCTGATGAAACAAAAATAGAACTGTTGGCCATAATGACCATCGTTATGTTTGGAGGAAAAAGGGGGTGCCTTGCAAGCCGAAGAACACCATCCCAACCGTGAAGCACGGGGGTGGCAGCATCATGCTGTGGGTGGGTGCTTTGCTGCAGGAGGGACTGGTGCACTTCACAAAATAGATGGCATCATGAGGAAGTAAAATCATGTGGATATATTGAAGCAACATCTCAAGACATCAGTCAGGAAGTTAAAGCTTGGTCGCAAATGGGTCTTCCAAATGGACAATGAGCCTAAGCATACTTCCAAAGTTGTGGCAAAATGGCTTAAGGACAACAAAGTCAAGGTATTGGAGTGGCCATCACAAAGCCCTGACCTCAATCCTATAGAAAATGTGTGAGCTGAACTGAAAAAGCGTGTGTGAGCAAGGAGGCCTACAAACCTGACTCAATTACACCAGCTCTGTCAGGAGGAATGGGTCAAAATACACCCAACTTATTGTGGGAAGTTTGTGGAAAGGGGGGGGGGTGGGGGGGGGGGTGTAGCCAGGTGATGTGATCACCAGGTGTAGCCAGGTGATGTGATAAAACCTTCTCAACTAAATGTTAACTGCAAAGTAGGCTGACGCCCTGATCCCCTGGTCCCCTGGTCCCCTGACCCGCTGACCCCCTGGCCCCCTGATCCCCTGGCCCCCTGACCCCCTGGCCCCCTGACCCGCTGACCCCCTGGCCCCCTGACCCCCTGGCCCCCTGATCCCCTGGCCCCCTGACCCCCTGGCCCCCTGATCCCCTGGCCCCCTGACCCTCTGGTCCCCTGATCCCCTGGTCCCCTGGCCCCCTGACCCCCTGGTCCCCTGATCCCCTGGCCCCCTGACCCCCTGACCCCATGACACCATGACCCCATGACCCCCTGGCCCCCTAGTCCCCTGATCCCCTGACCCCCTGACCCCCTGGCCCCCTGACACCATGACCCCATGACACCATGACCCCCTGACACCATGACCCCCTGACCCCCTGACCCCATGACACCATGACCCCATGACACCATGACCCCCTGACCCCCTGACACAGCGTAACACACAGTAACACCCCCTGTAAGAACCCAGACCTCTTACAGCCACTTGCAACCTACAATCACTGATGCATTTACCATTCACTATCACCCCTGATACACACCATCTCTGTCCATTCCCCTGTTCACTATCACCCCTGATACACACCATCTCTGTCCATTCCCCTGTTCACTATCACCCCTGATACACACCATCTCTGTCCATTCCCCTGTTCACTATCACCCCTGATACACAACAACATGCCTGTCCATTCCCCTGTTCACTATCACCCCTGATACACAACATGTCTGTCCATTCCCCTGTTCACTATCACCCCTGATACACAACAACATGTCTGTCCATTCCCTCTTGTCTCTTCTTTTCAGTTGGCATCCTGCCAGAACCACAGAGCACCTCGACTCATTCCATTGGACAGACTGGCTTCATTTCAGCCTGTTTGTTTCAAAGTACTAATGTGACTACAAAAGCCTATTCCCTCTCTACAGGGAGGGCTATGATGCCAGCTGTTCTAATAACACATTGGCAAATCATTATTTCCAGTGTGTTCCATTAGCATGTGGTGTGGTGGAGATCCTTGGAGTTTGTTTTGGTGTGATGTACAGTATGTGTTCTCTGTGTGGGGACATATGGTATTAATGTGTTAGCTGGAAATAAGACTATTATCTGTTTTGCTCTGATTCAGTTGTAATGCTGTTGTTTGTAGATACATTGAGGAGACTAGAGTATACAAGCTCTTTCCTTTCCTTCTCTGAGCCTTTCCCTCTCTCTCTCTCTCTCTCTCTCTCTCTCTCTCTCTCTCTCTCTCTCTCTCTCTCTCTCTCTCTCTCTCTCTCTCTCTCTCTCTCTCTCTCTCTCTGAGCCTCTCTCTCTCTCTCTCTCTCTCTCTCTCTCTCTCTCTCTCTCTCTCTCTCTCTCTCTCTCTCTCTCTCTCTCTCCTCCTCTCTCTCGCTCTCTCTCTCTCAATTCAATTTCAATTCAATTCAATGTAAGGGCTTTATTGGCATGGGAAACATATGTTAACATGTATTTTATTTAACCTTTATTTAACCAGGTAAGTCAGTTGAGAACAAGTTCTCATTTACAACTGCGACCTGGCCAAGATAAAGCAAAGCAGTGCGATAAAAACAACAACACAGAGTTACATATGGGGTAAAACAAAACATAAAGTCAAAAATACAACAGAAAATATATATACAGTGTGTGCAAATGTAGTAAGTTATGGAGGAAAGGCAATAAATAGGCTATAGTGCAAAATAATTACAATTAGTATTAACACTGGAATGATAGATGTGCAAGAGATGATGTGCAAATAGAGATACTGGGGTGCAAATGAGCAAAATAAATAACAATATAGGGATGAGGTAGTTGGGCGGGCTAATTTCAGATGGGCTGTGTACAGGTGCAGTGATCGTTAAGCTGCTCTGACAACTGATGCTTAAAGTTAGTGAGGGAGATAAGAGTCTCCAGCTTCAGAGATTTTTGCAATTCGTTCCAGTCATTGGCAGCAGAGAACTGGAAGGAATGGCGGCCAAAGGAGGTGTTGGCTTTGGGGATGACCAGTGAGATATACCTGCTGGAGCGCAGACTACGGGTGGGTGCTGCTATGGTGACCAATGAGCTAATGAGCTAAGGGATTTGCCTAGCAGTGATTTATAGATGGCCTGGAGCCAGTGGGTTTGGCGACAAATATGTAGTGAGGACCAGCCAACAAGAGCGTACAGGTCACAGTGGTGGGTAGTGTATGGGGCTTTGGTGACAAAACGGATGGCACTGTGATAGACTACATCCAATTTGCTGAGTAGAGACAACAGGCCCTCCTCCAGACAACAGGCCCTCCGATTTGACACATTGAACTCTATCTGAGAAGTAGTTGGTGAACCAGGTGAGGCAGTCATTTGAGAAACCAAGGCTATTTAGTCTGCCAATAAGAATGCGGTGGTTGACAGAGTCGAAAGCCTTGGCCAGGTCGATGAAGACGGCTGCACAGTACTGTCTATTATCGATCGCGGTTATAATATCGTTTAGGACCTTGAGCGTGGCTGAGGTGCACCCATGACCAGCTCGGAAACCAGATTGCATAGCGGAGAAGGTACGTTGGGATTCGAAATGGTCGGTGATCTGTTTGTTAACTTGGCTTTCAAAAACTTTCGAAAGGCAGGGCAGGATGGATATAGGTCTGTAACAGTTTGGATCTAGAGTGTCACCCCCTTTGAAGAGGGGGATGACCGCGGCAGCTTTCCAATCTCTGGGGATCTCAGATTTTACGAAAGAGAGGTTGAACAGGCTAGTAATAGAGGTTGCGACAATTTCGGCGGCTGATTTTAGAAAGAAAGGGTCCAGATTGTCTAGCCCAGATGATTTGTAGGGGTCAAGATTCTGCAGCTCTTTCAGAACATCAGCTGTCTGAATTTGTGTGAAGGAGAAGCGGGGGGGGGCATGGGCAATTTGCAGCGGAGGGTGCAGAGCTGGTGGCCGGGGTAGTGGGAGCCAGGTGGAAAGCATGGCCAGCCGTAGCAAAATGCTTGTTGAAATTCTCGATTATTGTAGATTGTAGATTTCCTAGCCTCAGTGCAGTGGGCAGCTGGGAGGAGGTTCTCTTATTCTCCATGGACTTTACAGTGTCCCAAAACTTTTTGGAGTTAGTGCTACAGGATGCAAATTTCTGTTTGAAAAAGTTAGCCTTTGCTTTCCTAACTGCTTGTGTATATTGGTTCCTAACTTCCCTGAAAAGTTGCATATCGCGGGGGCTATTCAGTGCTAATGCAGTATGCCACAGGATGTTTTTGTGCTGGTCAAGGGCAGTCAAGTCTGAGGAGAACCAGGGGCTATATCTGTTCTTAGTTCTGTATTTTTTGAATGGGGCATGTTTATTTAAGATTGAGAGGAAATTACTTTTAAAGAACAACCAGGCATCCTCTACTGACGGAATGAGATCGATATCCATCCAGGATACCTGGGCCAGGTCAATTAGGAAGGCCTGCTCGCTAAAGTATTTTAGGGAGCGTTTGACAGTGATGAGGGGTGGTCGTTTGACCGCGGACCCGTTACGGACGCAGGCAATAAGGCAGTGATCGCTGAGATCCTGGTTGAAGACAGCGGAGGTGTATTTAGAGGGTAAGTTAGTCAGGATGATATCTATGAGGGTGCCCATGTTTACGGATTTAGGGTTGTACCTGGTAGGTTTGTTGATAATTTGAGGGCATCTAGTTTAGATTGTAGGTTGGCCGGGGTGTTAAGCATATCCCAGTTTAGGTCACCAAGCAGTACGAACTCTGAGGATAGATGTGGGGCAAGCAATTCACATATGGTGTCCAGGGCACAGCTGGGGGCTGAGGGGGGTCTGTAGCAAGCGACAACAGTGAGAAACTTATTTCTGGAAAGGTGGATTTTTAGAAGTAGAAGCTCAAACTGTTTGGGCACAGACCTGGATAGTATGATAGAGCTCTGCAGGCTATCTCTACAGTAGATTGCAACCCCACCCCCTTTGGCAGTTCTATCTAGACGGAAAATGTTGTAGTTGGGGATGAACATTTCAGAATTTTTGGTGGCCTTCCTAAGCCAGGATTCAGTCACTGCTAGAACATCAGGGTTGGCAGAGTGTGCGAACGCAGTGAATAACTCAAACTTAGGAAGGAGGCTTCTGATGTTAACGAACTTAGGCTTTTACGGTTACAGAAGTCAACAAATGATAGCTCCTGGGGAGTAGGAGTGATACTGGGGGCTGCAGAGCCTGGGTTAACCTCTACATCACCAGAGGAACAGAGGAGGACTAGAATAAGGATACGGCTAAAGGCTTTAAGA
Organism: Coregonus lavaretus; assembly: GCF_964263955.1. NCBI lineage: Eukaryota > Metazoa > Chordata > Actinopteri > Salmoniformes > Salmonidae > Coregonus > Coregonus lavaretus. Next base: position 53,987 of record NW_028164747.1, read on the forward strand.
ACTGGTCTTCTAGTGCGTTGGGTACAGAGAATAAAGGGGGCAGATTTCCGGGCGTTGTAGAAAAGATTCAGGGCATTATGTACAGACAATGATATGGAAGGATATGAGTACAGTGGAGGTAAACCTAAGCGTTGGTGAAGTAGATAGTAAACAAAAGTGAAATAAACAATAAATATTAACAGTAAACATTACACTCAGAAGTTCCAAAAGAATAAAGACATTTCAAATGTCATATTATGTCTATATACAGACTCCAGCCACCCTAGTCATAGACTGTTCTCTCTGCTACCGCACGGCAAGCGGTACCGGAGTGCCAAGTCTAGGTCCAAAAGACTTCTCAACAGCTTCTACCCCCAAGCCATAAGACTCCTGAACAGCTAATCATGGCTACCCGGACTATTTGCACTGCCCCCCCACCCCATCCTTTTTACGCTGCTGCTACTCTGTTAAGTAGTGTTTTTGTTGTTGTTTTATTCTTACTTTTTTTGTTTAAAATAAATGCACTGTTGGTTAAGGGCTGTAAGTAAGCATTTCACTGTAATGTCTGCACCTGTTGTATTCGGCGCATGTGACCAATAACATTTGATTTGATTTGATTTGATTTGATTTGCAAATAGTTAAAGTACAAATGGGAAAATAAATAAACATAAATATGGGTTGTATTTACAATCAAATCAAATCAAATCAAGTCAAATCAAATCAAAGTGTATTGGTCACATGCGCCGAATACAACAGGTGCAGACATTACAGTGAAATGCTTACTTACAACCCTTCATGGCTACAGACGTCAGTGCTACGGGTCGGTAGTCATTTAGGCAGGTTATCTTAGAGTCCTTGGGCACGGGGACTATGGTGGTCTGCTTGAAACATGTTGGTATTACAGACTCAGTCAGGGACATGTTGAAAATGTCAGTGAAGACACTTGCCAGTTGGTCAGCACATGCTCGGAGTACACGTCCTGGTAATCCGTCTGGCCCTGCGGCCTTGTGAATGTTGACCTGCTTAAAAGTCTTACTCACATCGGCTACGGAGAGCCTGATCACATAGTCATCCGGAACAGCTGGTGCTCTCATGCATGCTTCAGTGTTGCTTGCCTCGAAGCGAGCATAGAAGTGGTTTAGCTCGTCTGGTAGGCTTGTGTCACTGGGCAGCTCGCGGCTGTGCTTCCCTTTGTAGTCTGTAATAGTTTTCAAGCCCTGCCACATCCGACGAGCGTCAGAGCCAGTGTAGTACGATTCAATCTTAGTCCTGTATTGACTCTTTGCCTGTTTGATGGTTCGTTGGAGGTCATAGCGGGATTTCTTATAAGCGTCCGGGTTAGAGTCCCGTTCCTTGAAAGCGGCAGCTCTACCCTTTAGCTCAGTGCGGATGTTTCCTGTAATCCATGGCTTCTGGTTGGGGTATGTACGTACGGTCACTGTGGGGACGACATCATCGATGCACTTATTGATGAAGCCAGTGACTGATGTGGTGTACTCCTCAATGCTGTCTGAAGAATCCCGGAACATGTTCCAGTCTGTGCTAGCAAAACAGTCCTGTAGCTTAGCATCTGCGTCATCTGACCACTTTGTATGCGTCTCTGTGTGTGGAGTAAAGGTGGTCTAGAGTTTTTTTTCCTCTGGTTGCACATTTAACATGCTGGTAGAAATTAGGTAGAACGGATTTAAGTTTCCCTGCATTAAAGTCCCCGGCCACTAGGAGCGCTGCATCTGGATGAGCGTTTTCCTGTTGATTAATGGCCTTGTACAACTCATTCAGTGCAATCTTAATGCCAGCATTGGTTTGTGGTGGTAAATAGACAGCTATGAAAAATATAGATGAAAACTCTCTTGGTAAATAGTGTGGTCTACAGCTTATCATAAGATACTCTACCTCAGGCGAGCAAAACCTCGAGACTTCCTTAGTATTTGATTTTGTGCACCAGCTGTTGTTTACAAATATACACAGACCGCCACCCCTTGTCTTACCGGAATCAGCCGTTCTATCCTGCCGATGTAGCGTATAGCCCGCTAGCTGTATGAAATCCATGTCGTTGTTCAGCCACGACTCGGTGAAACATAAGATATTACAGTTTTTAATGTCCCGTTGGTAGGATAACCGTAATCTTAAGTCATCCAATTTATTTTCAAATGATTGAAGATTGGCTAATAGGATTGATGGGAGCAGCAGTTTACTCGCTCGCCGTCGGATCCTTACAAGGCACCCCGACCTACGTCCACGATATCTCCGTCTCTTCCTCACGCGAATGACGGGGATTTGGGCCTTGTCGGGTGTCTGTATGATATCCTTCGCGGCCGCCTCGTTGAAGAAAAAATCTTCGTCCAATACGAGGTGAGTAATCGCTGTCCTGATATCCAGAAGCTCTTTTTGGTTATTAGAGACGATGGCAGAGACATTATGTACAAAATAAATTACAAATAACGCGGAAAAACACACATAATAGTACAATTGGTTAGAGGGCTGTAAAACGGCAGCCATCTTACATTTACATTTTACATTTACGTAATTTAGCAGACACTCTTATCCAGAGCGACTTACAAATTGGTGCATTCACCCTATAGCCAGTGGGATAACCACTTTACAATTTATTTTTTATTTTTTTTTTGGGGGGGGGGGGGGGTAGAAGGATTACTTTATCCTATCCCAGGTATTCCTTAAAGAGGTGGGGTTTCAAATGTCTCCGGAAGGTGGTGAGTGACTCCGCTGTCCTGGCGTCGTGAGGGAGCTTGTTCCACCATTGGGGTGCCAGAGCAGCGAACAGTTTTGACTGGGCTGAGCGGGAACTATGCTTCCGCAGAGGAAGGGGAGCCAGCAGGCCAGAGGTGGATGAACGCAATGCCCTCGTTTGGGTGTAGGGACTGATCAGAGCCTGAAGGTACGGAGGTGCCGTTCCCCTCACTGCTCCATAGGCAAGCACCATGGTATTGTAACGGATGCGAGCTTCAACTGGAAGCCAGTGGAGTGTGCGGAGGAGGGGGGTGACGTGAGAGAACTTGGGAAGGTTGAACACCAGACGGGCTGCGGCATTCTGGATGAGTTGTAGGGGTTTCATGGCACAGGCAGGGAGCCCAGCCAACAGCGAGTTGCAGTAGTCCAGACGGGAGATGACAAGTGCCTGGATTAGGACCTGTGCTGCTTCCTGTGTAAGGCAGGGTCGTACTCTCCGAATGTTGTAGAGCATGAACCTGCAGGATCGGGTCACCGCCTTGATGTTAGCGGAGAACGACAGGGTGTTGTCCAGGGTCACGCCAAGGCTCTTCGCACTCTGGGAGGAGGACACAACGGAGTTGTAAACCGTGATGGCGAGATCATGGAACGGGCAGTCCTTCCCCGGGAGGAAGAGCAGCTCCGTCTTGCCAGGGTTCAGCTTGAGGTGGTGATCCGTCATCCATACTGATATGTCTGCCAGACATGCAGAGATGCGATTCGCCACCTGGTTATCAGAAGGGGGAAAGGAGAAGATTAGTTGTGTATCGTCAGCGTAGCAATGATAGGAGAGGCCATGTGAGGATATGACAGAGCCAAGTGACTTGGTGTATAGGGAGAAAAGGAGAGGGCCTAGAACTGAGCCCTGGGGGACACCAGTGGTGAGAGCACGTGGTGCGGAGACAGCTTCTCGCCACGCCACTTGGTAGGAGCGACCGGTCAGGTAGGACGCAATCCAGGAGTGAGCCGCGCCAGAGATGCCCAGCTTGGAGAGGGTGGAGAGGAGGATCTGATGGTTCACAGTATCAAAGGCAGCAGACAGGTCTAGAAGGACAAGAGCAGAGGAGAGAGAGTTAGCTTTAGCAGTGCGGAGAGCCTCCGTGACACAGAGAAGAGCAGTCTCAGTTGAATGACCAGTCCTGAAACCTGACTGGTTTGGATCAAGAAGGTCATTCTGAGAGAGATAGCAAGAGAGTTGGCTAAAGACGGCACGCTCAATAGTTTTGGAAAGAAAAGAAAGAAGGGATACTGGTCTGTAGTTGTTGACATCAGTGGGATCGAGTGTTGGTTTTTTGAGAAGGGGTGCAACTCTCGCTCTCTTGAAGACGGAAGGGACATAGCCAGCGGTCAAGGATGAGTTGATCAGCGAGGTGAGGTAGGAGAGAAGGTCACCGGAGATGGTCTGGAGAAGAGAGGAGGGGATGGGGTCAAGCGGGCAGGTTGTTGGGCGGCCTGCAGTCACTAGTCGCAATATTTTATCTGGAGAGAGAGGGGAGAAAGAAGTCAAAGCATAGGGTAGGGCAGTGTGAGCAGGACCAGCAGTGTCATTAGACTTAACAAACGAGGATCGGATGTCGTCAACCTTCTTTTCAAAGTGGTTGACGAAGTCATCCACAGAGAGGGAGGGGGGGGGGGGGGGTGGGGGGGAGGATTCAGCAGTGAGGAGAATGTGGCAAAGAGCTTCCTAGGGTTAGAGGCAGATGCTTGGAATTTAGAGTGGTAGAAAGTGGCCTTAGCAGCAGAACAGATGAAGAAAATGTAGAGAGGAGGGAGTGAAAAGATGCCAGGTCGGCAGGGAGTTTAGTTTTCTTCCATTTCCGCTCAGCTGCCCGGAGCTCTGTTCTGTGAGCTCGCAATGAGTCATCAAGCCACGGAGCTGGAGGGGAGGACCGAGCCGGCCGGGAGGATAGGGGACACAGGGAGTCAAAGGATGCAGAAAGGGAGGAGAGGAGGGTTGAGGAGGCAGAATCAGGAGATAGGAGGGAGAAGGTTTGAGCAGAGGGAAGAGATGATAGGATGGAAGAGGAGAGAGTAGTGGGAGAGAGAGAGCGAAGGTTGCGGCGGCGCGTTACCATCTGTGTAGGTGCAGAGTGAGTAGTGTTGGAGGAGAGCGAGAGAGAAAAGGATACAAAGTAGTGGTCGGAGACATGGAGGGGAGTTGCAGTGAGATTAGTAGAAGAGCAACATCTAGTAAAGATGAAGTCAAGCGTATTGCCTGCCTTGTGAGTAGGGGGGGACTGTGAGAGGGTGAGGTCAAAAGAGGAGAGGAGTGGAAAGAAGGAGGCGGAGAGAAATGAGTCAAATGTAGACGTAGGGAGGTTGAAATCCCCCAAAACTGTGAAGGGTGAGCCATCCTCAGGAAAGGAACTTATCAAGGCGTCAAGCTCATTGATGAACTCTCCAAGGGAACCTGGAGGGCGATAGATGATAAGGATATTAAGCTTAAATGGGCTAGTGACTGTGACAGCGTGGAATTCAAATGAGGAGATAGACAGATGGGTTAGGGGAAAAATTGAGAATGACCACTTGGGAGAGATGAGGATTCCTGTGCCACCACCCCTCTGATCAGATGCTCTCGGGGTATGCGAGAACACATGGTCAGACGAGGAGAGAGCAGTAGGAGTAGCAGTGTTTTCAGTGGTAATCCATGTTTCCGTCAGCGCCAGGAAGTCGAGGGACTGGAGGGTAGCATAGGCTGGGATGAAGTCAGCCTTGTTGGCAGCAGAACGGCAGTTCCAGAGGCTGCCTGAGACCTGGAACTCCAGGTGTGTGGTGCGTGCAGGGACCACCAGGTTAGAGAGGCAGCAGCCACGCGGTGTGAGGTGTTTGTGTAGCCTGTGCGGAGAGGAGAGAACAGGGATAGGCAGAGGCATAGTTGACAGGCTGTAGCAGATGGCTACAATAATGCAGAGGAGATCGGAATGAAATGAACTAAACATCTGGGAAAGGAGAGAGCAGGGCCTCCCTCACCAAAAAAATATAACTCTCCCAACTTCCACCTCAGAAACTATAATTGTTTCACTGAACCACCCGAATAAAACTCTCCCAACTTCCACTTTAGAAATTAGAATTGTTGTAATCTACAGCGGTTCAATGTTTCAAGGAATAGACTCAACTTACTTTATTCAGCTTGCTAACTATGACGCCATAGCTAACTAGCATGCTAGCATCCAATAACACACAGTTTAGCACCAATACTTGGTTACAACAAACTACCAATAGTGTGTTAACACACTAAACAGATAATTCGTGTCCGTGTCTAGTTCTTTCATAACGCAGCAATAATTAAACGTTGGCTAGCTAGCACAAAGATATTGTATTTAGCTACCACAGTACAGCTAGCTGGTAGTGTTGGCTAGCTAGCAATGGCTGCTGTGTTGACTTTGTTTGAAAAACGGCGTCGCTGCGAACGAATGTAGCTGGCTAAAAGGATATTGTATTTAGTTGCTACCGTTGCTAATAGCTACTCCAACTAGTCCAGGAGGTGAGTTAGCTAGCTAGCTTCGTGCTACACCCGGCACCGCCGCACCACCGAATACAAAAGTAACCTACAATAACTACATACAACAACAGCCCACGATGCCTACCTATAATACCTAGTAATATACAGCCCACGATGCCTACCTATAATACCTAACTACAATCTAAATACATAGTTTAAGCCTTACTCGACAAAGCCCAAGCTATGTATAAAGCCAAACTTACCCGACGCCAGCTGTCTGGGTGGCAGACTGCAATAAGTAGCTGTAATTAAGTACAGCAGCTACCAACCACCTAACGTTAATGCCTCGGATAATGAGGTTAGAAAAACAGCTGAATGGTAGGTAGCTAGCTGGCTCAATTACAGGTACTCTTAAGCGTGAAATAACATTAGAAACAACTAACCACAGTTGCTAAAAGTTACCAGTAGCTACCCGCTAGCTAGCTAGCTTTGTTGGTCCAAGTAGTGGGTTAGCTAGCCTCATGCTTCACCGGGCTCAGCCGAATACAATACTTACCTACAATAATTACCTACAATAACCTACAATAACCTACAATAACTACCTAAGTAAACTACCTATAATACCTAACTACAATACCTACCTACAATCTAAATACATGGTTTAAGCTTTACTCAACACCATATAAGAAGCCAAGTTTACCTCCTGCTAGAGAAAACACAACCTCTCCCTCTCCGACATCCTTGAGATCTTCTCCGGCGCTGTTTGTTCTTCGCTGTTTGTTCTTCACTGGTTGCTCTTTTCTTGTGGCAACAGGTCACAAAAATCTTGCAGCTGTGATGGCACACTGTGGTTTTTCACCCAGTAGATATGGGAGTTTATCAAAATTGGGTTTGTTTTCGAAATCTTTGTGGATTGCTGTAATCTGAGGGGAAATATGTGTCTCTAATATGTCATACATTTGGCAGGAGGTTAGGAAGTCTCTCTCTCTCTCCTCTCCCTCTCTCTCTCTCTCTCTCTCTCTCTCTCTCTCTCTCTCTCTCTCTCTCTCTCCTCTCTCTCTCTCTCTCTCTCTCTCTCTTCTCTCTCTCCTCCTCCCTTCTCTCTCTTCCCTCTCTCTCTCTCTCTCTCTCTCTCTCTCTCTCTCTCTCTCTCTCTCTCTCTCTCTCTCTCTCTCTCTCTCTCTCTCTCTCTCTCTCTCTTCTCTCTGTCCTCTCCCCCCTGTCTCTCCCTCTCTCTCTCTCTCTCTCTCTCTCTCTCTCTCTATCTCTCTCTCCTCTCTCTCTCTCTCTCTCTCTCTCTTTCAACAGATGGTTAAAACAAACCTTTCTATAAATCCATTTAGAGGAAGAGGGAAGAGGACTTCTTCATTTGGCACCCTATTCCCTACATAGTACGCTTGATTTGACTAGGGTGCCATTTGGAACACAAGACTTTTACTCTGAAACGCTGAATCTGTTTTATTGGTCAGTCAGGGTTTTTCTCTTGGTAATGTTGAAACAAGACATGGTTTTCAGACTTTCATATTTATGACCGAGAAAACTCCTCATGTCTTCATTGTCTGTCTTTTCTCAGTGTTGCTCTGTAACCACATGATGTAGCATAATCATATGATGTAGTGTAATCACATGATGCAGTGTAATCACATGATGTAGCATAATCACATGATGTAGCATAATCACATGATGTAGCAAATCTCATGATGTAGTGTAATCACATGATGTAGCGTAATCATATGATGTAGTGTAATCACATGATGTAGCGTAATCATATGATATAGTGTAATCACGTGATGTAGTGTAATCACATGATGTAGTGTAATCACATGATGTAGTGTAATCACATGGTGTAGCATAATCTCATGATGTAGTGTAATCACATGATGTAGTGTAATCACATGATGTAGTGTAATCACATGATGTAGTTTAATCACATGATGTAGTGTAATCACACGATGTAGTGTAACCACATGATGTAGTGTAACCACATGATGTAGTGTAATCACATGATGTAGTGTAATCACATGATGTAGTGTAATCACGTGATGTAGTGTAATCACGTGATGTAGTGTAATCACATGATGTAGCATAATCTCATGATGTAGTGTAATCTCATGATGTAGCGTAATCATATGATGTAGTGTAATCACATGATGTAGTGTAATCACATGATGTAGTGTAATCACATGATGTAGCATAATCACATGATGTAGTGTAACCACATGATGTAGTGTAATCACATGATGTAGTGTAATCACATGATGTAGTGTAATCACATGATGTAGTGTAATCACATGATGTAGTGTAATCACATGATGTAGTGTAATCACATGATGTAGCATAATCACATGATGTAGCATAATCACATGATGTAGTGTAACCACATGATGTAGTGTAATCACATGATGTAGCATAATCACATGATGTAGCGTAATCACATGATGTAGTGTAATCACATGATGTAGTGTAATCATATGATGTAGTGTAATCACATGATGTAGTGTAATCACATGATGTAGCATAATCACATGATGTAGTGTAACCACATGATGTAGTGTAATCACATGATGTAGCATAATCACATGATGTAGTGTAATTTCATGATGTAGTGTAATCACGTGATGTAGTGTAACCACATGATGTAGTGTAATCACATGATGTAGCATAATCACATGATGTAGTGTAACCACATGATGTAGTGTAATCACATGATGTAGTGTAATCACATGATGTAGTGTAATCACGTGATGTAGTGTAATCACATGATGTAGTGTAATCACATGATGTAGTGTAATCACATGATGTAGTGTAATCACATGATGTAGTGTAATCACATGATGTAGTGTAATCACGTGATGTAGTGTAATCACGTGATGTAGTGTAATCACATGATGTAGTGTAATCACATGATGTAGTGTAATCACATGATGTAGTGTAACCACATGATGTAGTGTAATCACATGATGTAGCATAATCACATGATGTAGTGTAATCACATGATGTAGTGTAATCATATGATGTAGTGTAATCACATGATGTAGTGTAATCACATGATGTAGCATAAAACACATGATGTAGTGTAACCACATGATGTAGTGTAATCACATGATGTAGCATAATCACATGATGTAGTGTAATCACATGATGTAGTGTAATCACGTGATGTAGTGTAACCACATGATGTAGTGTAATCACATGATGTAGTGTAATCACATGATGTAGCATAATCACATGATGTAGTGTAACCACGTGATTGTTTTACCAGAGGGGAAAACATACGAGTTGACTTCAACTACCTCAACTAGCTGTTGCCCCCGCACATTGACTGCACCGGTACCCCCCTTTATTTACTCCTGAGTGGCGCAGTGGTCTAAGGCGCCGCATCGCAGTGCTAACTGTGCCACTAGAGATCCTGGTTCGAATCCAGCTCTGTCGCCGCCGGCCGCGACCGGGAGACTCATGGGCGGCGCACAATTGGCCCAGCGTCGTCCAGGGTAGGGGAGGGAATGGCCGGCAGGGATGTAGCTCAGTTGATAGAGCATGGCGTTTGCAACGCCAGGGTTGTGGGTTCGATTCCCACGGGGGGCCAGTATAAAAAAATAAATGTATTCACTAACTGTAAGTCGCTCTGGATAAGAGCGTCTGCTAAATGACTAAAAATGTAAATATAGCCTCCCTACTGTTATTTTATTTTACTTCTGCTCTTTTTTTCTCAATACTTTTTTGTTGTTGTTTTATTTTACTTTTTATTAAAAATAAATGCACTGTTGGTTAATGGCTGTAAGTAAGCATTTCACTGTAATGTCTGCACCTGTTGTATTCGGTGCATGTGGCCAATAAAATTGTATTTTATTTTATTTGACCATTGCCATTTATTTGTAGCTACGAATATAAACGTATAATTCTCATAGCCTACATGTTTTTTTTCTTCGTAAAGAACATATGCAGAAACGTGCCTTACTGCCTTTAGAATGTGGTGTAACGTCAGTAGTCTAGTCAAGGAAGCATCGTGCTAAATATATTGGCACACTCCACTTAACAAGACCATTGCTAAATAAGGCTCGCCTGTCACCTGCTTTTATAGTAAAAAAAATTTCGCTCTTCTCCAGAGTGACTTACAGTAGTGAGTGCATACATTTTCATATTTTTTATTCATACTGGTCCCCCCATTGGAATTGAAACCACAACCCTGGTGTTGCAAGCACCATGTTTAACCAACTGAGAAACACGGGACATCATGAAAGTTAGTCTTTAATGTTAGTAATTTATATGACTTTTATAAAACAGTTATC
>NW_028164746.1:0-94869 GCF_964263955.1 Coregonus lavaretus
TCAAAATACACATTTCTCATGAACAATGACAGGACAGACGAATGGGATTATTATTGCTGTCAATCCCAGTTCTAAACTCCTGGTGGCTCCTTAATGGTGTTTACTTAACCCTCATACCAAAGCACGTGTTCATTTAAGCTACTGTAGCTCAAAGTTTGTCGGAAGAAAAAACAGTTCAGCCTTGCTTCAATGTTATTATTTTTTTGCCAACTTCCTACTAGATCAGCTAGTCCAATATTCAACACCCTAAAGGAAGACCTAACCTGGGTACTGTCCCTGAATTCACTACATCATAGTCTTGCCAAACAAAACTAATTAGACAATGACAAGAATTTGGCAAAGCAGATGCACACTGGCACTAACGTAGAACAGTGGCGGCTCCTGAAAAAATTCTCAGGAGGGGCAATTTTTCTGATGATTTAGGTGACCTACACACGTGCACGAGTCCGTGCACGCGATTCCAGATATCTTTACCTCTGAATAAACTGCCTTTATTATACCATATCCACCCTGTCCAAAGTCTCTACTTGGTCTCAGTTCTCCAGTAAACTTGTGATTATCAACAGTACACAACGGTAACAAACAATTGGGGGAACTCACGGGGCAGATAGTAACCACTTAAAAGGAAGCGATTCCCAAACCTTCCATAACAAAGCCATCACCTACAGAGAGATGAACTTGGAGAAGAGTCCCCTAAGTAAGCTTGTCCTGGGCCTCTGTTCACAAACACAAACAGACCCCACACAGCCCCAGGACAACAACAACAACAACAACAACAACACAATTAGACCCAACCAAATCATGAGAAAACAAAAAGAGAATTACTTGACACATTGGAAAGAACAAACAAAAAAACAGAGCAAACTAGAATGCTATTTGGCCGTAAACAGAGAGTACACAGTGGCAGAATACCTGACCACTGTGACTGACCCAAACTTAAGGAAAGCTTTGACTATGTACAGACTCAGTGACCATAGCCTTGCTATTGAGAAAGGCCGCCGTAGGCAGACCTGGCTCTCAAGAGAAGACAGGCTATGTGCACACTGCCCACAAAATGAGGTGGAAACTGAGCTGCACTTCCTAACCTCCTGCCAAATGTATGACCATATTAGAGACACATATTTCCCTCAGATTACAGCGATCCACAAAGAATTCGAAAACAAACCCAATTTTGATAAACTCCCTTATCTACTGGGTGAAAAACCACAGTGTGCCATCACAGCTGCAAGATTTGTGACCTGTTGCCACAAGAAAAGGGCAACCAGTGAAGAACAAACACCATTGTAAATACAACCCATATTTATGTTTATTTATTTTCCCATTTGTACTTTAACTATTTGCACATTGTAACAACACTGTATATATACATAATATGACATTTGAAATGTCTTTATTCTTTTGAAACTTCTGAGTGTAATGTTTACTGTTAATATTTATTGTTTATTTCACTTTTGTTTACTATCTACTTCCCTTGCTTTGGCAATGTTAACACACGTTTCCCATGCCAATAAAGCCCTTAAATTGAATTGAATTGATAGTAAGGTCGCAATGACACAGAAAGCAGTTCAATGTCGGGGTACAGAGTCGCTCTCTTACCAGGATCGCGGTCCGCTCTGACCAGGGTGAAGGTGGCCGGCTCCACTTCTCTGTCCGGGACTCATCCAGCCAAGTCTCCCAGCTGTATTGGGATTCAGCTGCCAGCAGCGTTTTCATTATTTAGTCCGTTCGTAGCGGGTATGTACACGATCAACAAGATCAGTCCAAAACCAACCACTGGAAATCCATGGTTGGCAGAATGTTTGTAAACTAAGTCTACAAATTAAAAACATAAAATAACGCCGCACTGCAGGTCGCAACAGAGACGCTGGTAGCCGCCATTGTCTTAGTTACGTTCAACGTTACGTCACGTATGACGAAAGCGCGTAAGTGCAAGCCCACAGACACCCATAGAGAATGTATTGAAAGCTTTGAAATGTGAAAAAAATAGATTTTACATGACAGGCTATGAGAGACTTCTGGGCGATTTTCAACTTGACTGAAATCGCCCCAAAAACGGGCGGGGCCATTTGAAGCACGACTTTAGCCTGATTTGACATTTAGTGGCTGGCAGATCAGACGTGAACACTGATAACTGCTGTTGCCGTGATATAATTGATTAGAAAAAAAATCCCTTCCTTTTCCCGTTTGGCAGTGCGTCGCCCATATCGCCCTATTGAACAAGCCGTCCCTGACGTAGAACCATATCTATACAGTATTCACTGTAGGTTTTTCAATTCAGTTTACTGTGTCTTGAACGGAATGCCTATTTCAATCAACTGTAAAATCAATTACAGGTTCTTGCAAATCCAGGGTTATTGAGTGCTGTCTTAAGGACATATTTACAAAGCTTTTGTTCCACTATTTACAGAGCCAAGTCACTGAAAACTGGTGCTATGTCCCAAACGGCACCTTATTTACCTTAGGGCACTGGTCAAAAGTAGTGCAGTATATAGGGAATTTGGGATGCATTTGGGATGTCATTTGGGACGCAACCATGGATATTTGTCATTTTTCATACTTTAAGATGAATGTTGTAAGATAATGAAGGATTTCAAAGGGGATGAACAGGTAATCACATGATCTTCCATTTTCTCCTACAGACATGCCACCCATGATGGACGTAAAGGGTGTGCCAGGGCTCCAAGGAAAACCTGGACCCAGAGGCCCAACTGGGCCATCAGGACTTCCGGGAAAACCAGGACTGGGAAAACCAGGTCTCAATGGCCTGCCTGGGCCTCAGGGGCCTCCAGGCTTTCCGGGCATTGGGAAGCCCGGACTTCCGGGTCTCCCAGGAAAGGAGGGAATGAAGGGGATGCCTGGGAATAATGGCGAGGTTGGACTCCGGGGTGAACCAGGTCCCAGAGGACTTCCAGGTCAACCAGGTCTCCCTGGGCCAGCTGGCCTGTCTCTTAATGGCAAACCTGGCCTTCCCGGCGGGAGGGGCCAACCTGGATCTCGTGGAGAACCAGGAGAGAAAGGTGGGCCTGGAAATCCTGGGGAGCGTGGACTCAAGGGAGAGAATGGCAATGGGAAGCCTGGGTTGCCAGGAACCAGGGGCCCCAACGGACTCATGGGCCTCCCAGGGCCAGCTGGTAACCAGGGTGTGGGAAAACCAGGACTTAACGGGCTTCCTGGTCCGTCTGGGCCTAAAGGAGACCAGGGGCTCCCAGGAGGAATAGGAGAGCCAGGGGAGGCTGGCAGTCCAGGGCCGCAAGGCCAGCCAGGGCCCGTCGGATTGGGCAAGCCTGGTAAAGATGGATTGCCTGGAGGACCAGGTCAACTTGGGCCTAAAGGTGAGGCAGGGCAGAGGGGTTCTCCAGGGTTTCCTGGAACTCCTGGCTACGGCAAACCTGGTCTACCAGGGACAAAGGGAGACAAGGGCCTTTTCGGGGGACCAGGCGTCCCTGGAGATAAAGGGGACCCTGGGATGAAGGGGCAGCCAGGAGACATGGGCCCAGATGGACAGCCAGGACCACCAGGAATACAGGGCCCCATGGGGCTTTCAGGAAAACACGGCATGCCTGGCCTGAAGGGAGAGTTGGGTCCGCAGGGGCATCCAGGTCTGCCAGGGATCAGAGGGGACCAGGGTCCCAGTGGTCTGTCTGGAAAACCCGGCATTCCTGGAGACAAAGGCCTCCCGGGCCCTAACGGGTCTATCGGAAAACCTGGGCCCAAAGGCGAGGCTGGGCACATAGGCCTGCCAGGAAACCCAGGTCTTTTAGGCAATCCTGGACCAAAAGGGGAGTCTGGGTTCGTTGGGTCTCCAGGACCAAGAGGCCAGTCTGGTATCCCTGGTCTACAGGGGCCTTCAGGGCCAATGGGGCCACAGGGTATCCCAGGTCTGAAGGGCGAACCTGGGCTGCCGGGTCTTCCAGGGCTGGGCAAGCTCGGAGAAAAGGGAGTTCCAGGTCCCCAAGGTCCCCCAGGAAAGCCAGGCAACTCTGGACTCAATGGCAACCCCGGCCCCCCTGGGCCACCTGGGCCCCCTGGCCCTGCAGGAAATGGACAAACCGTAGTGGCTGGGCTAACGGATTCAGGGCTGGGCGGGGACGAGGTACCAGACGGGAGGTACGGAAAACCACAGTTTGGCAGTGCAGATCTCTCCACCACCGTGGCACCCGCGTTTACCGCCATCCTCACTACGGCTTTCCCTCCCTCTGGGATGCCCATCAAGTTTGACAGGACCCTGTACAACGGGCAGAATGCCTACAACCCCGCCACCGGTATCTTCACCAGCCCCATGTCCGGAGTCTACTACTTTGCCTACCACGTGCATGTAAAGGGACTCAGTCTGTGGGTGGCGCTGTACAAGAACAATGTTCCAGCCACATACACCTACGATGAGTACAAGAAGGGCTACATGGACCAGGCGTCCGGTAGCGCCGTGCTTGAGCTGAAGGAGAACGACCAGGTGTGGATGCAGATTCCCTCGGATCAGGCTAACGGGCTCTACTCCACCGAATACATCCACTCGTCCTTCTCAGGGTTCCTGCTCTGTCCCACATAACGCCCTGCTAGTCAACAATCCCCTAGGGTGCCCCCTGGTGTCCCCATATCATAACACCGGCAGCCATAACATAATAACACCACCTGTTATTCAACATCAACAACGACAGAAAATACTTTGTGAACGGAAGATGGAAAGAGTTAAAAAGCAGGAGAAGGATACTTCATGCTGTGCTCTGTGTTTTTATCTCTTTCTTTCAAATGTCTGTTCATTTTGTTTTGTTTATGTTTTTTTAGCTTATATTATTATTATTATTGTCATAATTGTTATTATTATTATTTTGTCGTCGTTGTCAGTATTGTTGTTGTTTATTAGATTCAGACTATTAAGTGCCTTACTTTGTCATGTCTAAGTAACAGTTATTATGCTGTGTTCATAACCAAGTGGGAAGGTGGTAAATACCAGTTGGATGCAATCACGTGCTTTGAACTCATTGAGAAACACTGATTGGTTAATGGCCAACAAGCTGCGTCAACCATAAATTAAAAGTACAGCTATTATGCTTGTAAAAAATTATAGTGTTTAAAAACCATATTAATAGCTTGCTTTTTATAAATAATGTTTTGTTGTTGCATTTAACTGCCAAAAATGCTGTTATCATTTCCTTAGTAGTTGACATCAGAGGTCAGCATGTGGGAGAAGTCGGAGCTCAGAGATGATAGACGAGTTTCCCACTAGTAATTTCCAGTTGGAGGGGCATGCAAGTGGATTTTTCCCAGTCGTATGTGGTAAATACCACCTTCCCACTTGGTTATGAATGCAGCATTAGACCTACCCACGTGACTGCACATCCTACCCAAATGCTCTGACATCAGTAGGATGACATTGTCAGACCCTGGGGCTCTGATTGGCTCCCCTGGCTGCAGTCACTTCCTGCACAAAAACCTCCCACTTCCTCCCATGTGCGTGTCCTTCCTATTTAAATCAATATTTCACATAAAGATTTACCATTACACATGCAGTATGAAGAATGTATTCAATACGTGAAATAATATCCAATACTTTTCACTTTACTTTTTATTTTTACCTGTTATAGGGATTGATGGATCATTGTTTATCAGTATGCTCTGATGTTTTGACAGTCAACTTCCAGTTGTCTGCTGGATGCTAATTTCCTGTTTTCTATGAGAGGCCGGTGCTGAAAGCATTGCTGGTCATACTAGAAGCTGACGGTTTTTGGATCATGGCTATTACTTGATCAATAAGAAGTCATTGCTGTACCCAACTTGAGTAGATCCACACAAATCAGGGGACATATAGAGATTGTAAAACCCCCTTAGCTGTATACAAAATCTGTAAGTAACCATGCTTTCCCCCCTTTTTCCCCTTCTGTGAAAAAGCATCAATATACAAACCAGTAACCTAAAAAATGATACATACTGTATATAGAACACATTAAATAGACAAAGAAATACATCTATAAATAAATACATGTGTAAGTTAATCATTATATTAATAAATACATATGCGTCAGCTAATGGACAGAAAGTGTGGGCCAAATGCATTAGGATCAATGCCATGTTTCCCTGCATCGATCCATTCTGTGGGTATTCCCCTTTACCACGTGCACTGCAGCTCCCATGTCACCCTCATTACGTGCTCTATGGCACACATATACCGATGACATCACTGCTTTTTGTGCCCGCTAACGCCATGGCTGCGGCCGAACAATCAATGCACTGGTGCCTTTCACATTAACATTTAGAGTGAACATTCTGAGGGATAGCTCACATTAAAAGCCTCATCCTGTCTACAAACTACAAATCTGTCAGCATTTCACAAATCAACAACTGGCTAGAGGCCATCCAACCTGTTTCTACAGAATAACCCTTTCAAGGTTCAGATCAAACCCAATGGGTGCAGTTCAGATGATCTCCTAAATTGTACACAACGTATTTGGTGCTATAGTTATTATCTCATTGTGTTGATAAACGTACAGTAACAATTTATAATCCTCCGTAAGCCTCAGTATAACATAAAGGCTATCCATTCATTTTCCAACTAAAGATACATCCACAACTAAAATGGTTTATCCGTTGCTTGGTTTGATGGAACATCTGGTGTTGCCACAGGATATTCTTAGCGGAAGTCTTCTGACAGAATATGAAAGAAGGTTAACTTTCGGAAATGAGCATGCATGAATCTCCATAATAAGTAAAGGGAGAGAGAGAGAGAGAGAGGCCCTGTGTTTGTGAAATCGTCATTGCATAACAGTTAACATGACTCTGTTATTTCTGGGAGAAACGGTGGGACAAAGGTGAGAATGGTGTTTGCTGTGTGAGTTCTCCTAGTGCAGTTCAGTGTTTCTGTCTGTATCTATTGTTTATTTTACTCCCAGCCGTTAACACTTCACCTGGGTGACAGATCAACTGCAGAGACCATGGACCATACTTTCTGGGTCATTTGGGAACATGCACTTCTAGTCAATATTCCACCACAGTTTTGAATTGATGATCTGATGCGGTTCAAATAGGATGTGTGTGTCTTCACGAAGGTTAAATAAATGTACATGTATGGCCCTATAGCTTGGGCAATGTCGCAAAGATAATAATTTGGTTTGGTAGTAGTAGTGGGCTACACATCATGCAAAGAGGAGAAACGTCAAATAGAGACGTGGGAAATGTATTGAAAGTAAGACGAAAGTAATGTTGGAATAAAAACATAAAGGAACTGAGGGTAGACATGGGAGAAACTGGGACGGAATGAACGGGACAATCTATCTTGAAGACCTTCATTTTCCAGTGACCTTGGGCTCAAGGTTACATCATACAGTATATCACACTTCCTCGCTGTAAGTTCATTGAAGGGGCATCAGATAGTATGTTTTCCATCATTAGATCTATTTACCACTGGTCATAATTGGTGAGAATACACCATTTAGACTGCCCTGATTCTATTCATGGTGGAAATAGCAGAACATTAGGTAGCACCCATTTATTATCCTAGATTTTGAGTTCTCTTTCTATAACACTACCCAAGAGTATAAGTTGTATTTAGATTAGAACCTCAGGCCAACGTTCAATCAAAAATGGGTATCCAGGTTCCTGGGGTAAACAATAAGTATAATGCATGTAGCGTTATTGCTCTGTTGTCTGCATATTAATCCAAACATGCTGTACTGCTGTGCCTGAAGAATGATGTTTTTGACTTATCCTGGAGAAACGGTCATCGGTTTTGACTGAGTAGAGCCTCGTGTTTCACATTCAGTATTTTAGGTTTATGTAATGCAATCTCACTAGTCTCTGTGCCCCTTTTCCTCTCATCAGAACCTGAACATTAAGCAAAGTTTGACTATCATTATTGTTGTGTGAGTCTACTAGACAATTCAAGACTCGTTCTTTTGCCTTGCAAAAGTATTCATCCCCCTTGGCGTTTTTTTCTATTTTGTTGCATTACAACCTGTAATTTAAATTGATTTTTATATGGATTTCATGTAATGGACATACACAAAATAGTCCAAATTGGTGAAGTGAAATGAAAAAAAAAAACTTGTTACAAAAAATTATAAAAAAGAAATAACTGAAAAGTGGTGCGTGCATATGTATTCACCCCCTTTGCTATGAAGCCCCTAAATAAGATCTGGTGCGACCAATTACCTTCATAAGTCACATAATTAGTTAAATAAAGTCCACGTGTGTGCAATCTAAGTGTTACATGATCTGTCACATGATCTCAGTATATATACACCTGTTCTGAAAGGCCCCAGAGACTGCAACACCACTAAGCAAGGGGCACCACCAAGCCAGCGGCACCATGAAGACCAAGGAGCTCTCCAAACAGGTCAGGGACAAAGTTGTGGAGAATACAGAAACTTTGAACATCCCACGGACCACCATTAAATCCATTATTTAAAAATGGAAAGAATATGGCACCACAACAAACCAAGAGAGACCCGCCCACCAAAACTCACAGACCAGGCAAGGAGGGCATTAATCAGAGAGGCAACAAAGAGACCAAAGATAACCCTGAAGGAGCTGCAAAGCTCCACAGCGGAGATTGGAGTATCTGTCCATAGGACCACTTTAAGCCATACACTCCCCAGAGCTGGTCTTTACGGAAGAGTGGCCAGAAAAAAAGCCATTGCTTAATGAAAAGAATAAGTAAAACACGTTTTGTGTTCACCAAAAGCCATGTGGGAGACTCCCCAAGCATATGGAAGAAGGTACTCTGGTCAGATGAGACTAAAACTGAGCTTTTTGGCCATCAAGGAAAACGCTATGTCTGGCACAAACCCAACACCTCTCATCACCCCGAGAACACCACCCCCACATCTCTGGATGACTGAAACAGGTTTCCCTCAAGAATTTCCCTGTATTTAGAGCCATCCATCATTCCTTCAGTTCTGACCAGTTTCCCAGTCCCTGCTGATGAAAAACATCCCCACAGCATGATGCTGCCACCACCATGCTGTGGGGATGTTTTTCATCAGCAGGGACTGGGAAACTGGTCAGAACTGAAGGAATGATGGATGGCTCTAAATACAGGGAAATTCTTGAGGGAAACCTGTTTCAGTCATCCAGAGATTTGAGACTGGGGACAGAGGTTCACCATCCAGCAGGACAATGACCCTAAGCATACTGCTAAAGCAACACTCGAGTGGTTTAATGGGAAACATTTAAATGTCTTGGAATGGCCTAGTCAAAGCCCAGACCTCAATTCAATTGAGAATCTGTGGTATGACTTAAAGATTGCTGTACACCAGCGGAACCCATCCAACTTGAAGGAGCTGGAGCAGTTTTGCCTTGAAGAATGGGCAAAAATCCCAGTGGCTAGATGTGCCAAGCTTATAGAGACATACCCCAAGACACTTGCAGCTGTAATTGCTGCAAAAGGTGGCTCTACAAAGTACTGGCTCTGGGGGGGTGAATAGTTATGCACGCTCAAGTTTTCTGTCTTTTTGTCTTATTTCTTGTTTGTTCCACACACACAAATATTTTGCATCTTCAAAGTTATAGGCATGTTGTGTAAATCAAAATTATACAAACCCCCAAAAAATCAATTTTAATTCCAGGTTGTAAGGCAACAAAATAGGAAAAATGCCAATGGGGTGAATACTGTATATCAGACATTTGGAATGCCGTTTTTGGAGTGGTGTGGATAGACTATTACTCTCCTTTTTGTCTATTCTTTGTCATAGACAAAGTCACTTGGTTGCAGAGTTTGCAGTGCGTGTGCAAATAATATTTCCCAATGTACTGCCTTGATCATAAACTGATTAGACTTGTTTTCTATTCAATGATTAAAAAAAAATATATATATATATATATATATATATATATATATATATTTAAAAAATACGCCTTGCTTCGGTTTTAAGGGATATTTGTTTGTTATAGTTTGGAGATAGATACAAATGGGCATTTCCATTTGCACATGACATTAATGAAGATGTATTTATACATTTGTGATAATTTAACAGTAACGTCAAAACCGACCACCGAAGCCTAGATGGTGTAAATGGTATTTAACAGCATTGAACGAGTTAAGAGCATTTAGAACACATAGTTAGCCTTCTAGCATTGTTCATGAAGGACTCTTTTTGTGGATAAAAAAAAAAAATGTTTTTGTGTAATGTATAATGTATCAACCTATAGGATTTTTTTGTCTTATACATGGCTAATGCGTGCCCTCTATGCAATAGAATATGGGTATAAAATGCACTCTTTTTGATTGAAAATGTTTTGTCTGCTTATACAAAATCTACAGTACTTGATTGTATTGATACCACATCAATAAATACTTTCTTGTATATCTGTATTGGTTTTTTTTATTTCTAGATTCCACATCCATTTGAAACACACATCATATTTTGGATACAAATCAAATCAAATCAAATTGCATTTGTCACATACACATGTTTAGCAGATGTTATAGCGGGTGTAGCGAAATGCTTGTGCTTTTAGCTCCGACAGTGCAGTAATATCTAACAATTACACAACATATACCCAATATACACAAAAAGTAAGGAATGGGATTTAAGAATATATACATATATGGACAAGCAATGACAGAGCGGCATGGACTAAGACACAGAATAATATTATAGAATAGAATGCAGTATATACATATGAGATGAGTAGTGCAAGATATGTAAACATTATTAAAGTGACTAGTGTTCCATTTCTTAAAGTGGCCAGTGATTTCAATAGGCAGCAGCAGCCTCTAATGTGCTAGTGATGGCTATTTAACAGTCTGATGGCCTTGAGATAGAAGCTGTTTTTCATTCTCTCGGTCCCAGCTTTGATGCACCTGTACTGACCACGCCTTCTGGATGATAGCGGGGTGAACAGGCAGTGGCTCGGGTGGTTGATGTCCTTGATGATCTTTTTGGCCTTCCTGTGACATCGGGTGCTGTATGTGTCTTGGAAGGCGGGTAGTTTGCCCCCGGTAATGCGTTCGGCAGACCGCACCACCCTCTGGAGAGCCCTGCGGTTGTGGGCGGTGCAGTTGCCGTACCAGGCGGTGATACAGCCTGACAGGATGCTCTCAATTGTGCAACTGTAAAAGTTTGTGAGGGTTTTAGGTGATAAGCCACATTTCTTCAGCCTCCTGAGGTTGAAGAGGCTCTGTTGCGCCTTCTTCACCACACTGTCTGGGTGGGTGGACCATTTCAGTTTGTCGATGATGTGTACGCCAAGGAACTTGAAGCTTTCCACCTTCTCCACTGCGGTCCCGTCGATGTGGATAGGGGGGTGCACCCTCTGCTGTTTCCTGAAGTCCACGATCATCTCCTTTGTTTTGTTGATGTTGAGGGAGAGATTTTCCTGGCACCACACTCCCAGAGCCCTCACCTCCTCCCTGTAGGCGGTCTCTTCATTGTTGGTAATCAAGCCTACTACTGTTGTGTCGTCTACAAACTTGATGATTGAGTTGGAGGCGTGCTTGGCCACGCAGTCATGGGTGAACAGGGAGTACAGGAGTGGGCTGAGCACACACCCTTGTGGGGCCCCAGTGTTGAGGATCAGCGAAGTGGAGATGTTGTTTCCTACCTTCACCACCTGGGGGCAGCCCGTCAGGAAGTCCAGGACCCCGTTGCACAGGGTGGGATTCAGACCCAGGGCCTCGAGCTTAATGATGAGCTTGGAGGGTACTATGGTCTTACATAGGTATTCCTCTTGTCCAGATGGGATAGGTTAGTGTGCAGTGTGTTGGCAATTGCATCGTCTGTGGATCTATTGGGGTGGTAAGCAAATTGAAGTGGGTCTAGGGTGACAGGTAAGGTGGAGGTGATATGATCCTTGACTAGTCTCTCAAAGCACTTCATGATGACAGAGGTGAGTGCTACAGGACGATAGTCATTTAGTTCAGTTGACTTTGCTTTCTTGGGTACAGGAACAATGGTGGCCATCTTGAAAAATGTGGGAACAGCAGACTGGGAAAGGGAGAGATTGAATATGTCCATGAACACACCAGCCAGCTGGTCTGTGCATGCTCTGAGGATGCGGCTAGGGATGCCGTCTGGGCCGGCAGCCTTGCAGGGGTTAACACTCTTAAATGTCTTAATCACGTCGGCCATGGAGAAGGAAAGGCCACAGTCCTTGGCAGTGGCGGCTCCTGAAAAAATTCTCAGGGGGGGCAATTTTTCTGATGATTTAGGTGACCTACACACATTTAAAAAAAGATATGTCCAGCAACAACATGAAGACAGGGCCAGCATATAAGTCAATACCAGAAGCATTTATTGACTGATCTCAAAAGTGTTGGCTTACAAAAGCAAAATAAGTTATCACAGTAAAAATAATCAAGGGTGTTCTTTCACATTCCTCAACACTGCATAAACAATATGCATTTCCATAAAACACCTCATCTAATTGTGCCACAAAGTTGACAAGTCCAAGAAAAATACCAGGGTTGGTGGAGCCCTCAGTTTCATCTTTGCCTCGCAAAGCTAACTCAAACACTCCGCAAAACTTCACACACTGGATTAGCCGGCTGAGGATGTGGCGGTTCTTGCTAACCTCATCGTTGTGGCGGCGGACAGCTAGCCTGTATCCCTCATCCAGTTGAGTGGCAATGTTCACTCTCCCCAAAGCAGACAATCTCAAACAGCTATCCATGTGGGTCTTTGACAGCTCATGTTTCTTAATCTTTTCTGAAAGATGGTGCATGTCCGTTACACCAGTCGCTGTCCAAGCGGTGCTGTCTGCCGTGCCGCCTTCAGGGTGAAAGAGTAAGCAGGGGTAGCAGAAGACTGCATTAGCTACATCGCAGCCTGCTAGCCAGGTTTTTCGTTCGTAACAATTTTTGGAAAATCCTCGGGTGTAGGACTTTCCCCCTTTAGTAGAAACCTGTTGAATTATTAAATTTGGTCTGGGAGGTCCTAATTGTTTCGTTGCCAATTTATCTTGATTTGTTCGCCGACAAAAAGGAACTTCTTTCAAAGAGACAATCGAGTTGCACTGAACGCTAGCCATCTTGACAGTAGTACGTGAATTGATTGACGCTGCTACCCGCTCTTTTCTTAGTTACGTTCATGGTTATGTTACGTATGACGAAAGCGCGTAAGTGCAAGCCCTCCCGGAACCCATAGAGATTGTATTGAAAGCTCTGATATTTGAAAAAAAATGATTTTACATGAGAGTCTATGAGAGACTTCTGGGGCGATTTTCAACCTGACTGAAATCGCCCCAAAAGGGGCGGGGCCATTTGAAGCACGACTTTAGCCTGATTGGACATTTAGTGGCAGATCAGACGTCTAGATTAGAACACTGATAACTACTGTTGCTGTGATATAATTGATTAGAAAAAAAATCCCTTCCTTTTCCCGTTTGGCAGTGCGTCGCCCATATCGCCCTAATGAACACACCGCCCCTGGTCCTTGGTAGTGGGCCTCGTCAGTGGCACTGTGTTATCCTCAAAGCGGCCGAAGAAGGTGTTTAGCTTGTCTGGAAGTGAGACGTCGGTGTAGGCGACGTGGCTGGTTTTCTTTTTGTAGTCCGTGATTGTCTGTAGACCCTGCCACATACGTCTCGTGTCTGAGCCGTTGAATTGCGACTCCACTTTGTCTCTATACTGATGTTTTGCCAGTTTAATTGCCTTGCGGAGTGAGTAGCTACACAGTTTGTATTCTGCCATATTCCCAGTCACCTTGCCATGGTTGAATGCGGTAGTTCGCGCTTTCAGATTTGCGTGAATGCTGCCGTCTATCCACGGTTTCTGGTTAGGGTAGGTTTTAATAGTCACAGTGGGCACAACATCACCTATACACTTCCTGATAAACTCAGTCACCATTTCAGTGTACATGTCTAAATTATTTTCGGAAGCTACCCGGAACATATCCCAGTCCGCGTGAAAAAAACTATCTTGAAGCGTGGATTCCGAATGGTCAGACAAGCATTGAATAGTCCTTAGCACGGGTACTTCCTGTTTGAGTTTCTGCCTATAGGAAGGGAGAAGCAAAATGGAGTCGTGGTCAGATTTGCCAAAAGGAGTGCGGGGGAGGATTTGCCGAAAGGAGGGCAATGGTCGAGGATTTTAGCAGCTCGAGTACAACAGTCGATATATTGATAGAACTTCGGCAGCCTAGTCCTCAAATTTGCTTTGTTAAAATCCCCGGCTACAATAAATGCAGCCTCAGGATATGTGGTTTCCAGTTTGCATAAGGTCCAGTGAAGTTATTTGAGAACACCCGAAGAGTATTCTCTTGGGAGATAATACGGTCGGCATTTGATTGTGAGGTATTCTAGGTCGGTTGAACAGAAGGACTCAAGTTCCTCTATGTTACTACAATTACACCATTAGTCGTTAATCATGAAACACACACCTCCGCCCTTCTGCTTCCCGGAGAGATATTTATTCCTGTCTGCGTGATGAACTGAGAGCCCATCTGGCTGGACCGATTTCGACAGAATATCCCAAGAGAGACATGTTTCCGTGAAACAGAGTATGTTACAGGCCTTGATGTCTCTCTAGAAAGAAATCCTTGCCCATAGTTCGTCGACTTTGTTAACCAAAGACTGAACATTAGCGAGTAGAATACTTGGAAGCTGTGGATGGTGTGTGCGCCTCCTAAGTCGGACCAGCAGGCCGCTCAGAGTGCCTCTCCTCCGCCGGCGATGTTTTGGGTCAGCCGCTGGAATCAGTTCAGTTGCCCTGGGGAGTGCAAACAAAGGATCTGCTTCGGGAAAGTCGTATTTCTGGTCGTAATGCTGGTGAGTTACCACCGCTCTGATATCCAATAGTTTTTCCCAGCTGTATGTAATGATGCAAAACACTTTCTGAGCTAATAATGTAAAAAAATAATACATAAAAAAACAAAATACTGCAAAGTTTCCTAAGACCTAGTCGCGAGGCCGCCATCTTCGTCGGCGCCAGGCGCAAGGGAGTATTAGTAGTGTATGCTTACTGTATCTGGGCCTTAGTATAAAATACTATATATAGGCTATCCAATTTGCTCTCAGAATGGTATGTACTGTACCAATGAAGATATAGGCCTAAGTCACTTTGGAGAATAACCAGTAATGAGTAGGGTGTCTTTTATCTAGAAGAGACCCACCTGTGTGTATACATTTTCCATGGTCTGGTAAAGAGTTCACTAGACTGAACATAACAACCACATCTACATCCATCAAACAGACTGTGTGTTTTTTCTACAAAAACACACAGACCCATCACACACACACACACACACACACACACACACACACACACACACACACACACACACACACATTGGAAGCAAGAGCTGCTACTGTTCACAAAAATGTCAGGTTGGGAAAAGAGGGGTGGGCTATATAGGCTGGCTGACGTGACTCACGTGACTCACAGGGTGGGTATTGCTGTGACACACTGGTCTGGACAGGAGGCCGTTGTTAATGCAGCATTCGGACAGACTTGTGCTTATTTCTGGCTAAGCTTTGATTGGTTCTCTCAAATGTTTTTTTTTATTTCCTGGGGAATTGAGACCTCATGTTGTTTGGATTTGAAAATCCAACAGTTGTATTTGAAGGGGCGGCGCTCGGGGGCTGTGTGTGGTTGTCCACGTGGGTTTGAGTGAGAACGACACAGAGGAGAACCAATCAGGAAAAAAAGCACATCCCCTTCATTATCGACGCATCTTGCCGACAACATCAACATAGCCTTTCCAGACTGAAGTCAGGAGGACTTCGAGTTAGGTGTTAGCCAGACTATTAGCTGATCAGAAGTCAGGAGGACTTGGAGTTAGGTGTTAGCCAGACTATTAGCTGATCAGAAGTCAGGAGGACTTCGAGTTAGGTGTTAGCCAGACTATTAGCTGATCAGAAGTCAGGAGGACTTCGAGTTAGGTGTTAGCCAGACTATTAGCTGATCAGAAGTCAGGAGGACTTCGAGTTAGGTGTTAGCCAGACTATTAGCTGATCATAGCGAATGTACATGACGCAGGCCTAAATCAGCTACAGTAGTTAGCTAGCTAGTTAATTATGCTGTCGAAATAATATTCTAGCTATTCTTTTACTTGATTTGAGTTTGTTCTGCTGCTGACATCTGCCTCTTAATTGCCCCCTTCCCTGTACCTGACCACGAGAGACGACAACACGCAACTCAGAAGTACTTCCAAAGACGATGTAACTTTTATTGGTAATCACCACTAACGGAGGGCGCCTGTATCACCTGTATGCCTGGATGAGTGTAGCAGCAGTGCGCATGCAAACTCCTTGGGTGGGGGAATGGGGCGCCCGCATGGGGGAGTGGTAATTTTCTAAAATTCAAGAGTTTATTTACATTTACATCATTTAGCAGACGCTCTTATCCAGAGTGACTTACAAATTGGTGCATTCAACTTATGATAGCAAGTGGGACAACCACTTTTTTTCTTCTTTTTTTTATGGGGGGGGGGGGGGGGGGGTGGGGGAGGGGGGGTAGAAGGATTGCTTTATACTATTCCAGGTATTCCTTAAAGAGGTAGGGTTTCAAGTGTCTCCGGAAGGTGGTCAGTGACTCCGCTGTCCTGGCGTCGTGGGGGAGCTTGTTCCACCATTGGGGTGCCAGAGCAGCAAATAGCTTTGACTGGGCTGAGCGGGAACTGTGCTTCTGTAGAGGTAGGGGAGCTAGCAGGCCAGAGGTGGATGAACGTAGTGGCCTCGTTTGGGTGTAGGGTCTGATCAGAGCCTGAAGGTACGGAGGTGCCGTTCCCCTCACAGCTCCATAGGCAAGCACCATGGTCTTGTAGTAGATACGAGCCTCAACTGGAAGCCAGTGGAATGTGCGGAGGAGCGGGGTGACATGAGAGAACTTGGGAAGGTCGAACACCAGACGGGCTGCGGCGTTCTGGATAAGTTGTAGGGGTTTAATGGCACAGGCAGGGAGCCCAGCCAACAGCGAGTTGCAGTAATCCAGACGGGAGATGACAAGTGCCTGGATTAGGACCTGTGCCGCTTTCTGTGTAAGGTAGGGTCGTACTCTGCGAATGTTGTAGAGCATGAACCTGCAGGATCGGGTCACCGCTTTGATGTTAGCAGAGAACGACAGGGTGTTGTCCAGGGTCACGCCAAGGCTCTTTGCACTCTGGGAGGAGGACACAATGGAGTTGTCAACCGTGATGGCGAGATCATAGAGCGGGCAGTCCTTCCCAGGGAGGAAGAGAAGCTCCGTCTTGCCGAGGTTCAGCTTGAGGTGGTGATCCGACATCCACACTGATATGTCTGCCAGACATGCAGAGATGTGATTCGCCACCTGTTATCAGAAGGGGGAAAGGAGAAGATTAATTGTGTGTCGTCTGTGTAGCAATGATAGGAGAGACCATGTGAGGATATGACAGAGCCAAGTGACTTGGTGTATAGAGAGAATAGGAGAGGGCCTAGAACTGAGCCCTGGGGGACACCAGTGGTGAGAGCACGTGGTGTGGAGACAGATTCTCGCCACGCCACCTGGTAGGAGCGACCTGTCAGGTAGGACGCAATCCAAGAGTGAGCAGCGCCGGAGATGCCCAACTCAGAGAGGGTGGAGAGGAGGATCTGATGGTTCACAGTATTAAAGGCAGCAGATAGGTATAGAAGGATGAGAGCAGAGGAGAGAGAGTTAGCTTTAGCAGTGCGGAGAGCCTCCGTGACACAGAGAAGAGCAGTCTCAGTTGAATGACCAGTATTGAAACCTGACTGGTTTGGATCAAGAAGGTCATTCTGAGAGAGATAGCAGGAGAGTTGGCTAGAGTCGGCACGTTCAAGAGTTTTGGAGAGAAAAGAAAGAAGGGATACTGGTCTGTAGTTGTTGACATCGGAGGGATCAAGTGTAGGTTTTTTGAGGAGGGGTGCAACTCTCGCTCTCTTGAAGACGGAAGGGACATGGCCAACGGTCAAGAATGAGTTGATGAGCGAGGTGAGGTAAGGGAGAAGGTCTCCGGAAATGGTCTGGAGAAGAGAGGAGGGGATAGGGTCAAGCGGGCAGGTTGTTGGGCGGCCGGCCGTCACAAGTCGCATTATTTCATCTGAAGAGAGAGGGGAGAAAGAAATCAAAGCATAGGGTAGGGCAGTGTGAGCAGGACAAGCGGTGTCATTGGTTGACGAAGTCATCCACAGAGAGGGAGGAGGGAGGGGGAGGAGGAGGAGGATTCAGCAGGGAGGAGAAGGTGGCAAAGAGCTTCCTAGGGTTAGAGGCAGAGGCTTGAAATTTAGAGTGGAATTAGCTAGTTCAATTGGTAATCTGTTACATTTAAAGTTACGAGAGAAAAGAAACATCAAATAAAATGTATTCATAAAAAACATTTTCACCAATCTGCGAGGGCGTTCAGTTCGATTAAACATTTGCTATGTTGCATGAGAGTTTGTACTGAACGACATGTTTCCCCAAAACGTACCTCAACGTTCTTGAACAGACTTCGAGGTACGTTTTCTCAGTTTGGTGGGTGTGGCAAGGTGTGACTTGAAGCAATGAGTGACGTATTTAAAAGGCAGCGGAGCGTTCCCCAACCCAACCCCTCCCCGTTTTTCAACTGGTCGTTCAGAACAGAACAGTTTCTGTTTCATTGAACGTTGCAGTACGTTTTTTCGTACTGAACGCAGCCCTGGGTCCTTTCTGTGCAGGTGTCTGTGACTCAGCCTCATTCTATGTTGATATGGGTGTTTTGGTTACAAATAGGCCTATATAGTGTTGTGGTGGATACACACACCCCTACAGAGAGACCAGGGTAGAGTAACACACACCCCTACAGAGACCAGGGTAGAGTAACACACACCCCTACAGAGAGACCAGGGTAGAGTAACACACCCCTACAGAGAGACCAGGGTAGAGTAACACACACCCCTACAGAGAGACCAGGGTAGAGTAACACACACCCCTACAGAGAGACCAGGGTAGAGCAACACACACCCCTACAGAGAGACCAGGGTAGAGTAACACACACCCCTACAGAGAGACCAGGGTAGAGTAACACACACCCCTACAGAGAGACCAGGGTAGAGTAACACACACCCCTACAGAGAGACCAGGGTAGAGTAACACACACCCCTACAGAGAGACCAGGGTAGAGCAACACACACCCCTACAGAGAGACCAGGGTAGAGTAACACACACCCCTACAGAGAGACCAGGGTAGAGTAACACACACCCCTACAGAGAGACCAGGGTAGAGTAACACACACCCCTACAGAGAGACCAGGGTAGAGTAACACACACCCCTACAGAGAGACCAGGGTAGAGTAACACACCCCTACAGAGAGACCAGGGTAGAGTAACACACACCCCTACAGAGAGACCAGGGTAGAGTAACACACACCCCTACAGAGAGACCAGGGTAGAGTAACACACACCCCTACAGAGAGACCAGGGTAGAGTAACACACACCCCTACAGAGAGACCAGGGTAGAGTAACACACACCCCTACAGAGAGACCAGGGTAGAGTAACACACACCCCTACAGAGAGACCAGGGTAGAGTAACACACCCCTACAGAGAGACCAGGGTAGAGTAACACACACCCCTACAGAGAGACCAGGGTAGAGTAACACACACCCTTACAGAGAGACCATTAGAGTAACACACACCCCTACAGAGAGACCAGGTTACACACACAGAGCTAAGGAGAGACGGCCAGTAAAGACTAGGCCTATAAACTCAAACCTAGAGCATTTTATGATTTTACACCCCCCCCCCTAGTACCTGGCTGTCGTGGATGTTATCCCCAGGGGGCCAGCTGTGTTTGCCAGGCTGTTCTCCGTCGCCAGCCCAGTCCGGCCCATTCCGGCTCTCCGCACCAAGTCTGTGGTGCGCGTCGCCAGCCCAGTCCGGCCCATTCCTGCTCCCCGCACCAAGTCTGTGGTGCGCGTCGCCAGCCCAGTCCGGCCCATTCCTGCTCCCCGCACCAAGTCAGTGGTGCGTTTCGTCAGCCCTGTCCGGCCCGTTCCTGCTCCCCGCACCAAGTCAGTGGTGCGCGTCGTCAGCCCGGTCCGGCCCGCTCCTGCTCCCCGCACCAAGTCAGTGGTGCGTTTCGTCAGCCCGGCTCGGCCTGCTCCTGCTCCCCACACCAAGCCAGTGGTGTGCGTCGTCAGTCCGGCACGGCCCGTGCCTGTTCCACCGGTGGCGGGTCCGGCACCGGTCAGGTGCTGCGTCACGCCGGAGCTAGAGCAATCCGCTCCACCAGTGTTCAGTTCAGCTCTGGTCAGCAGGGCCAGACCGGACCAGGGGTACTTTGGGGGGTTAGAGAAGGAGTGGGGGTCATGTCCGGAGCCGGATCCGCCGCCGAGGCGGAGTGCCCACCCGGTCCCTCCCCTGTTGTATTTGGTTGGCGCGGTCGGAGTCCGCGCCTTTAGGGGGGGGTACTGTCACGCCCTGGCTCTGGGGACTCTAGTATGTTGAGCCAGGGTGTGAGTTTTCATTTGTTTATGTTCTTATTTGGTTTGTTTATGTAACCAGAGACATCACGTTTTCGTCTGTTATTTTGATTGTGTGATCATACCCTAATAAATATAAATATGTTCACCTTCAACGCTGCGCATTGGTCCTCCTCCTTAGACGAGCGTGATAACGACTCAAGTCATGTTTGTGCCTGTGCGATTGAGTCTGACTAGTAGAGGCGTTGTCTTCTCTTCCCTAGCAGTTGAAATTCAAATATTTAAAAAAAACTAGCTTGTGAACAAAACAATGTAAATTGCCAAGAAACACAAGGACAAAGTCTCACTTTAGTAAATTATACCAACAAAAAAGTAAAAAAAGTAAATTATACCAACTTTTTATGCTTTTCATAGCCTACTGGTTAATTTAGAATGTTTCTCATGACTCAGCCCTGTTGCGACACCACTCATATTATGGCCATTGAAATGCCACCGATCGCGGTTAACATTTTTTCAATAACTGAAGCTGAAGGTTATACTCTTAGTTTAAAGTGTGACCGAAACCCAAATTGTGTACTTGCCTACTGTCAGATTTCTTTTTTTTTATTTCAAGGGCGTATGTAACTTCTTTCCTAGGTCAGTTTGACCTCACTGCACATGTTTAGGGTGATCAACAGATGCTGAGTAAGAGAGAACTCCAGCTGATCGTCGCGTTCATAATGACGAGTTTAGGAATTTTATTTTTTTCCCTTTTATTTTTTATTTGAAGGGTATTGTACTATCACTTTTATTTTTATTTTGTGTAGGTTGGGAATGTTGAGGGTGGGGTTATGTTGGCATTATCCAAAGATTATTGTGTTGTGTTTCTATGGTATTTTGACTTCTCCTCTTATAAGGATTCATGTCTAGTTCAACCACAAGTCAGGATGGTATTTTGACTTCTCTTATAAGGATTCATGTCTAGTTCAACAACAAGTCAGGATGGTATTTTGACTTCTCTTATAAGGATTAATGTCTAGTTCAACCACAAGTCAGGATGGTATTTTGACTTCTCTTATAAGGATTCATGTCTAGTTCAACCACAAGTCAGGATGGTATTTTGACTTCTCTTATAAGGATTCATGTCTAGTTCAACAACAAGTCAGGATGGTATTTTGACTTCTCTTATAAGGATTCATGTCTAGTTCAACAACAAGTCAGGATGGTATTTTGACTTCTCTTATAAGGATTCATGTCTAGTTCAACAACAAGTCAGGATGGTATTTTGACTTCTCTTATAAGGATTCATGTCTAGTTCAACAACAAGTCAGGATGGTATTTTGACTTCTCTTATAAGGATTCATGTCTAGTTCAACCACAACTCAGGATGGTATTTTGACTTCTCCTCTTAAAATAATTAATGTATAGTTCAACCACAAGTAAGGATGATATTTTGACTTCTCTTATAAGGATTAATGTCTAGTTCAACCACAAGTCAGGATGGTAATTTGACTTCTCCTCTTATAAGGATTAATGTGTAGTTCAACAAAAAGTCAGGATGGTATTTTGACTTCTCCTCTTATAGGGATTCATGTCTAGTTCAACCACAAGTCAGGATGGTATTTTGACTTCTCTTATAAGGATTAATGTATAGTTCAACCACAAGTCAGGATGGTATTTTGACTTCTCCTCTTAAAATAATTAATGTATAGTTCAACCACAAGTCAGGATGGTATTTTGACTTCTCTTATTAGGATTAATGTCTAGTTCAACAACAAGTCAGGATGGTATTTTGACTTCTCCTCTTATAAGGATTAATGTCTAGTTCAACCACAAGTCAGGATGGTATTTTGACTTCTCCTCTTATAAGGATTAATGTCTAGTTCAACCACAAGTCAGGATGGTATTTTGACTTCTCCTCTTATAAGGATTAATGTCTAGTTCAACCACAAGTCAGGATGGTATTTTGACTTCTCCTCTTATAAGGATTAATGTCTAGTTCAACAACAAGTCAGGATGGTATTTTGACTTCTCTTATAAGGATTAATGTCTAGTTCAACCACAAGTCAGGATGGTATTTTGACTTCTCCTCTTATAAGGATTAATGTCTAGTTCAACAAGTCAGGATGGTATTTTGACTTCTCCTCTTATAAGGATTAATGTATAGTTAAACAACAAGTCAGGATGGTATTTTGACTTCTCCTCTTATAAGGATTAATGTCTAGTTCAACAACAAGTCAGGATGGTATTTTGATTTCTCCTCTTATACATTTACATTTACATCATTTAGCAGACGCTCTTATCCAGAGCGACTTACAAATTGGGATTAATGTGTAGTTCAACAAAAAGTCAGGATGGTATTTTGACTTCTCCTCTTATAGGGATTAATGTCTAGTTCAACAACAAGTCAGGATGGTATTTTGACTTCTCCTCTTATAAGGATTCATGTCTAGTTCAACAACAAGTCAGGATGGTATTTTGACTTCTCTTATAAGGATTAATGTCTAGTTCAACAACAAGTCAGGATGGTATTTTGACTTCTCCTCTTATAGGGATTCATGTCTAGTTCAACAACAAGTCAGGATGGTATTTTGACTTCTCTTATAAGGATTAATGTCTAGTTCAACAACAAGTCTGGATGGTATTTTGACTTCTCTTATAAGGATTAATGTCTAGTTCAACAACAAGTCAGGATGGTATTTTGACTTCTCCTCTTATAGGGATTCATGTCTAGTTCAACAACAAGTCAGGATGGTATTTTGACTTCTCTTCTTATAGGGATTCATGTCTAGTTCAACAACAAGTCAGGATGGTATTTTGACTTCTCTTATAAGGATTAATGTCTAGTTCAACAACAAGTCAGGATGGTATTTTGACTTCTCCTCTTATAAGGATTAATGTCTAGTTCAACCACAAGTCAGGATGGTATTTTGACTTCTCCTCTTATAAGGATTAATGTCTAGTTCAACCACAAGTCAGGATGGTATTTTGACTTCTCCTCTTATAAGGATTAATGTCTAGTTCAACCACAAGTCAGGATGGTATTTTGACTTCTCCTCTTATAAGGATTAATGTCTAGTTCAACAACAAGTCAGGATGGTATTTTGACTTCTCTTATAAGGATTAATGTCTAGTTCAACCACAAGTCAGGATGGTATTTTGACTTCTCCTCTTATAAGGATTAATGTCTAGTTCAACAAGTCAGGATGGTATTTTGACTTCTCCTCTTATAAGGATTAATGTATAGTTAAACAACAAGTCAGGATGGTATTTTGACTTCTCCTCTTATAAGGATTAATGTCTAGTTCAACAACAAGTCAGGATGGTATTTTGATTTCTCCTCTTATACATTTACATTTATATCATTTAGCAGACGCTCTTATCCAGAGCGACTTACAAATTGGGATTAATGTGTAGTTCAACAAAAAGTCAGGATGGTATTTTGACTTCTCCTCTTATAGGGATTAATGTCTAGTTCAACAACAAGTCAGGATGGTATTTTGACTTCTCCTCTTATAAGGATTCATGTCTAGTTCAACAACAAGTCAGGATGGTATTTTGACTTCTCTTATTAGGATTAATGTCTAGTTCAACAACAAGTCAGGATGGTATTTTGACTTCTCCTCTTATAAGGATTAATGTCTAGTTCAACCACAAGTCAGGATGGTATTTTGACTTCTCCTCTTATAAGGATTAATGTCTAGTTCAACCACAAGTCAGGATGGTATTTTGACTTCTCCTCTTATAAGGATTAATGTGTAGTTCAACCACAAGTCAGGATGGTATTTTGACTTCTCCTCTTATAAGGATTAATGTCTAGTTCAACAACAAGTCAGGATGGTATTTTGACTTCTCTTATAAGGATTAATGTCTAGTTCAACCACAAGTCAGGATGGTATTTTGACTTCTCCTCTTATAAGGATTAATGTCTAGTTCAACAAGTCAGGATGGTATTTTGACTTCTCCTCTTATAAGGATTAATGTATAGTTAAACAACAAGTCAGGATGGTATTTTGACTTCTCCTCTTATAAGGATTAATGTCTAGTTCAACAACAAGTCAGGATGGTATTTTGATTTCTCCTCTTATACATTTACATTTACATCATTTAGCAGACGCTCTTATCCAGAGCGACTTACAAATTGTGATTAATGTGTAGTTCAACAAAAAGTCAGGATGGTATTTTGACTTCTCCTCTTATAGGGATTAATGTCTAGTTCAACAACAAGTCAGGATGGTATTTTGACTTCTCCTCTTATAAGGATTCATGTCTAGTTCAACAACAAGTCAGGATGGTATTTTGACTTCTCTTATA
The DNA here is from genome assembly GCF_964263955.1 of Coregonus lavaretus. Taxonomy (NCBI): domain Eukaryota; kingdom Metazoa; phylum Chordata; class Actinopteri; order Salmoniformes; family Salmonidae; genus Coregonus; species Coregonus lavaretus. The sequence continues at coordinate 24,583 of NW_028164746.1, forward strand.
AGGATTAATGTCTAGTTCAACAACAAGTCAGGATGGTATTTTGACTTCTCCTCTTATAGGGATTCATGTCTAGTTCAACAACAAGTCAGGATGGTATTTTGACTTCTCTTATAAGGATTAATGTCTAGTTCAACAACAAGTCTGGATGGTATTTTGACTTCTCTTATAAGGATTAATGTCTAGTTCAACAACAAGTCAGGATGGTATTTTGACTTCTCCTCTTATAGGGATTCATGTCTAGTTCAACAACAAGTCAGGATGGTATTTTGACTTCTCTTATAAGGATTAATGTCTAGTTCAACAACAAGTCAGGATGGTATTTTGACTTCTCCTCTTATAAGGATTAATGTCTAGTTCAACAACAAGTCAGGATGGTATTTTGACTTCTCCTCTTATAAGGATTAATGTATAGTTCAACCACAAGTCAGGATGGTATTTTGACTTCTCTTATAAGGATTCATGTCTAGTTCAACAACAAGTCAGGATGGTATTTTGACTTCTCCTCTTATAAGGATTAATGTCTAGTTCAACAACAAGTCTGGATGGTATTTTGACTTCTCCTCTTATAAGGATTAATGTGTAGTTCAACAACAAGTCAGGATGGTATTTTGACTTCTCCTCTTATAAGGATTAATGTCTAGTTCAACCACAAGTCAGGATGTTATTTTGACTTCTCTTATAAGGATTAATGTCTAGTTCAACAACAAGTCTGGATGGTATTTTGACTTCTCCTCTTATAGGGATTCATGTCTAGTTCAACAACAAGTCAGGATGGTATTTTGACTTCTCCTCTTATAGGGATTCATGTCTAGTTCAACAACAAGTCAGGATGGTATATTGACTTCTCTTATAAGGATTAATGTCTAGTTCAACAACAAGTCAGGATGGTATTTTGACTTCTCCTCTTATAAGGATTAATGTCTAGTTCAACAACAAGTCAGGATGGTATTTTGACTTCTCCTCTTATAAGGATTAATGTATAGTTCAACCACAAGTCAGGATGGTATTTTGACTTCTCTTATAAGGATTCATGTCTAGTTCAACAACAAGTCAGGATGGTATTTTGACTTCTCTTATAAGGATTAATGTCTAGTTCAACAACAAGTCAGGATGGTATTTTGACTTTTCCTCTTATAAGGATTAATGTCTAGTTCAACAACAAGTCCGGATGGTATTTTGACTTCTCCTCTTATAAGGATTAATGTCTAGTTCAACAACAAGTCAGGATGGTATTTTGACTTCTCCTCTTATAAAGATTAATGTCTAGTTCAACAAGTCAGGATGGTATTTTGACTTCTAACCTCTACAAATCTGAACCCCCATCAAATAATACGGCTATAGACAACTTTTTAGATAACTTGGATATTCCATCCATTGATATGGACATGAGTAAAGTTCTGGATAACCCTCTGCATCTTGATGAGATAACAGGGTCTAAAGTTAATGCAAAGTGGCAAGGCCGATGGCATGGGGCCAGATCAACTCACCCCACTTGCTATTACATATGTTCAACGACTCGTTTTCACAGGGCTCTCTCCCCCCGACGCTAACTCAAGCCTCCATCTCACTTATACTCAAGAAAAATAAAGATCCGGTGGAATGTGGTGGATAAGCTACTTTGTTCTACTTGTTATTTTAATGACACTGACAATGCCTTGTTCAATGTTCTGTGTGCCGTTTCTCAAAATAATCCCCATAATAAAGGGACAGTCCAATTGACCACTAGGGGGCGTTTATGTCTCACTAAAAGGTAACATGGACCAAAACAGAGAACCTATTTCTTCACTTGATAATAATGTCAGAGAATAACATGATTTATGATATTCGATACATATTCATACATGGTGTTACTATTATATTTTCTATATTCATAACATGACATTAGATTAATCAATGATGACGCCATTAAGCTATGAGCACACGTCTGTGTCTGACCAATATTTTATATTGCCAATCTAACAAAACAACAGATTACCTCATCCCTTGACTGTTTGTTATATTATAACATAGCTAGTAAGACAGGACAAGGCTTGGCTGGAGGTCATCTAACTAGGTGGATGGACCAAAATAGGTGCGTTTGAGTGGTAAGGCGAAAGCAACAGACTGTAGACAAATGTCTAGGAGTGAAGTCAGGTGCATCTGCGACAGCCGAAAGTCGGACACTAATGTGGTTTTCCAAAAGCAAGGCTCCGATCAACATGGCAGTGTTGCCGTTGTTTATAAAAGTTTATCTTTATAATATCGAAATAAAGATGGCTGCAACCCCCATATCACACACTAACAAATTGAAATCATATGTATAATCAATCGGTGAGAAAGAGCATCATATTAATGTTTATATATCCATTGTATACATGAATCTCGGCAAAGTTGGATCCTGTTTCAATCATGTCTTTGATCACATTCCTGTGGGTCAAACAAAAACACCCTAATGATTGGTTGGCAATAGAGCCTCCCACAATGCAGGCGATGGATGCAGGATGCGGTCAAAATTTCATGACCCTTGATCACATGGTTTTTGTCAAGTTCATGGAGTCAACATGTAGGCACAAGTCGGACAATTTGTAAATTATGCAATACACTTTGAAGGCGGTGAACAAGGATGGCCAGACTTGACAAAAATGATCCACTCGAACACTTATAATGGCTCAATGTACAACCTATTGAGTCCTATTGCTCATCACTCCGAGATTGGCGATGACGAGAGGTTGACCAAATCGGCAATTTATAGTCGGAACTAGGAAACGCGGAAATTTCGATTTGCTGATTCGTTGAACGCGGCACTTGTATAACTACAACCACTTAGCAACTCGGACATTTCTGAGATTCCTAGTTCCGACTAGCACATGAACGCGGCATTACTACTGCTCAACCTGAAATAAACATTATATCTCTCAGTGATTCCAGTTTAATATTAGCACATTTGTTAAACATTATTGTTGTTTTGTGATGACAGTGGTTTTGATCACTGGTTTTCTTGCGTACAAAGTGACGCAAAAAAGATTACCACCTTGAAACTCCTCCCAACAGTTCCGATGTGAGCTCTCTCACCCACCTTTGAGAGGAACTAAAAAGATATCTGACAGCAGTTACTGCCCTCCATCCACATTCTCCGGGATAGTCACTGGTTTTCAATGTTCAGCCTGCTCTTTGTAAGTAAGAACGCTTGTTCATATCGTTATACATTATCACAAAAAAAACCCAGATATAACTATTTCGCAATAGCGTCGGTCTTATTGGGAAGAAAGTAACGTTAGCTAGCTAAGGCTAGCCTGCTAACGCGGGGATATGGCAGCTAAATAACATTACGCGAAGCTGCAGAGTTGGAGAACGACGTTATCTACAAATAATGTTGGCAAAACACCAAGGTCCAAGTTAAACGAAACATTAATAGCGAACGAGTAGTAGTTTTAATCGAAAAAGCCTTAACATCGATAACAGCTAGCTAGCTAACGTTAGCCAGTCAGCTGTCCGTTTCCTGCGTAACGCCGGTAGCTAGCTATAGTAAGTTAACGTTAGCTTAGTTAGCACGTTAACCACGGTAATGGACGCGAGCTAACTAACGAATCTACAAGGGGGGATTGTGGTTTCAGCCAACCATCTAAGCCAAAGTAGCCATCGATAATAACTAGGTATTTTTTTCTGTTTATCTACCCAGATAGCTTTGTTAGTGCTAGCTAGCTAGCTACTCGTTTGACCCACACTAACAGTTACAGCCCAGTGTGACCCATTTATTTTCTTAACTGCCTTGCTTGTAGCCGGCTAGTTAGCATAACGACGTTAGCAGGGTAGCTAGTTTCATGGCTTGACAGACGGAGAAGGGGCAAGCCAACGTTGTTGGCTAACATTACAGTTACACACACAGCGACCTATTTTACAAGACATGCGGACCCGTTTCTTGTGTCAATGTTATCTTTTGTCCTCGATATTAATTAGCCGACCAAGAAAGCTTACTAGCCAAATATAATTAGCCTGTTTGCTAATTGCTAGGTAGCTAGATGATGCTTCTACTGTACCCAATGATGTATAGTTATACTCCTTGCTTCTAGCTACCTTACTTGCCCTTGTTCCTGTTCACATGTAGCTAACGTTAGCCTAGCTGCGCAGTGTTGAACTGGAAACGCCGCTGTCTGAATTGGATGTACAGAGTTTCGGTCGGTCCTAAGGTTGGCTACGGACAGGTGTAACACGATATAACGTGTCAACTAAATTCAAAAAAAAAAAATACAAATCGGGATGGAAAAACGCATTAACTGTTAACTTATACGACTAAAACCAGATATAAAGTATGTAGAAAAGATAGTGCTCATATATTTATTTATTTATAATATAGTCTAAGTCATCATAATAAAATCTAGACAATCAGGGAGAATTGAAAATTCCCAAAACAATGAATTTAGCAGAATATGTAAGAATCGCATGAAATTACCTTATACTGCAACATTTTCTCCCAGCTGCATGGCAGAATGTGTAGAATTGTAGGAAATTTGCTTTAAAACTGCAAACATGTCTCATGCTCCCTGCTACCCCCACCACCTAAGCCCCCTTTTCATCCAGAAAAAACCCTGATCATAACATCCACTCCTGCTTCAGTGTATTCTTTGTCAGGGTATTTCAAATCAAATTGTATTTGTCACATGCTTACTTACAAGCCCTTAACCAACAATGAAGTTTTAAGAAAAATAAGTGTTAAGTAAAAAATTGATAAATAATTAAAGAGCAGCAGTATAATAACAGTAGTGAGGCTATGTACTGGGAGTACTGGTACGGAGTCAATGTGCGGGGGCAGAGAGTAGCAGCAGCGTAAAAGAGGGGGTGGGGGGAACAATGCAAATAGTCTGGGTAGCCATTTGATCAGGAGTCTTATGGCTTGGGGGTAGAAGCTGTTAAGAAGCCTTTTGGACCTAGGCTTGGCACTCCGGTACCACTTGCCGTGCGGTAGCAGAGAGAACAGTCTATCACTAGGGTGGCTGGAGTCTTTGACAATTTTTAGGGCCTTCCTCTGACACCGCCTGGTATAGAGGTCCTGAACGGCAAGAAGCTTGGCCCCAGTGATGTACTGGGCCGTATGCACTACCCTCTGTAGTGCCTTGCGGTCGGAGGCCGAGCAGTTGCCATACCAGGCGGTGATGCAACCAGTCAAGATGTTCTCGGGTGCAGCTGTATAACTTTTTGAGGATCTGGGGACCCATGCCAAATCCTTTGTCTCCCGAGGGGGACTAGGCTTTGTCCTGATCGCTCCACGACTGGCTTGGTGTGTTTGGACCATGATAGTTTATTGGTGATGTGGACACCAAGGAACTTGAAGCTCTCAACCTACTCCACTACAGCCCCGTCGATGAGAATGGGGGCGTGCTCGGTCCTCTTTTTCCTGTAGTCCACAATCATCTCCTTTGTCTTGATCACGTTGAGGGAGAGGTTGTTATCCTGGCACCACAGGGCCAGGTCTATGACCTCCTCCTTATAGGCTGTCTTGTCGGTGATCAGGCCTACCACTGCTGTGTCGTCGGCAAACTTAATTATGGTGTTGGAGTCGTGTCTGTGCAGTCATGGGTGAACAGGGAGTACAGGAGGGGACTGAGCACGCATCCATGAGGGGCCCCTGTGTTGAGGATCAGCGTGGCAGATGTGTTGTTACCTACGCTTACCACCTGGGGGTGACCCGTCAGGAAGTTAAGGATCCAGTTGCAGAGAGCGGTGTTTATTCCCAGGGTCCTTAGCTTAGTGATGAGCTTTGAGGGCACTATGGTGCTGAGCTGTAGTCAATTATTAGCATTCTCACTTGGGTGTTCCTGTTGTTCAGGGCAGTGTGGAGTGCAATAGAGGTTGCATCATCTGTGGATCTGTTGGGGCGGTTTGAAATTTGGAGTGGGTCTAGGGTTTCTGGGATAATGGTGTTAATGTGAGCCATGACCAGCCTTTCAAAGCACTTCATGGCTACTAACGTGAGTGCTACGGGTCGGTAGTCATTTAGGCAGGTTACGTAAGTGTTCTTGGGCACAGGGACTATGGTGGTCTGCTTGAAACATGTTGGTATTATAGACTCAGACAGGGACAGGTTGAAAATGTCAGCGAAGACACTTGCCAGTTGGTCAACGCATGCTCGGAGTACACGTCCTGGTAATCCATCTGGCCCTGCGGCCTTGTGAATGTTGACCTGTTTAAAGGTCTTACTCACATTTGCTACAGAGAGCGTGATCACACTGTCGTCCGGAACAGCTGATGCTTTCATGCATGCTTCAGTGTTGCTTGCCTCGAAGCGAGCATAGAAGTAATTTAGCTCATCTGGTAGGCTCGTGTCACTGGGCAGCTTGCGGCTGTGCTTCCCTTTGTAGTCTGTAATAGTATGCAAGCCCTGCCACATCCGACGAGCGTCGGAGCCGGCGTAGTACGATTCAGTCTTAGTCCTATATTGACGCTTTGCCAGTTTGATGGTTCGTCGGAGGGCGTTGCGGGTTTTCTTATAAGCGTTCGGGTTAGAGTCCCGCTCCTTGAATGTGGCAGCTCTACCCTTTAGCTCAATGCGGATGTTGCCTGTAATCCATGGCTTCCGGTTGGGGTATGTACGTACGGTCACTGTGGGGACGACGTCATCGATGCACTTATTGATGAAGCCAGTGACTGATGTGTACTCCTCTATGCCATCGGAAGAATCCCGGAACATATTTGATTTTGTGTTCCTGCTGTTGTTTACAAATATACACAGAGACGGTGGCAGAAACATTATGTACAAAATAAGTTACAAATAACGTGAAAAAACACACACAATAGCACAATTGGTTAGGAGCCCGTAAAACGGCAGCCATCTCCTCTGGTGCCATTCTTTTGAAGGTTCTTTTTTTTTGGTCTATTTGACAGTGAGTGACAACTACAATTTATTTTGGGGTGGAAAGGTTGAATGTGCAAAGGATGTCACACTGCTTGCTTAGTGAGTACCACTTCCTCCTGATTCTGCCTATTCCTGTCTGAACTCGGGACCTCTGCCTCACGCACGTGACCGTACTCCCGCAAGCGTCTTGTCCGATCGCGCCACCTCAAAGGCTAGCTAATGAGGTGACACAGGCACGACACTTAAAGCTGAGGAGTTCACACATCCCCATGTTCTACACAGGCAGTTTACACACACCCAGTGTGGGCGGATCAGTCAGAAGGTAAGCTTAGACGTTCCTACTTAGGAGTCATGGCAAGGTGACCTATTTATTCATGCACTTGTAAAGTAGCTGTAGGTGGATATACATCACTCTAAGGTATCACTGGCTACCAGTGCCTGCTCAGTTTTGATTACTGAGCATTGCTTTGACTAATTAACAAAATAGGCCATACAAATCCTATACATTGCATTCGGAAAGTATTCAGACCCCTTCACTTTTTCTACATTTTGTTACGTTACAGCCGTATTTTAAAATTGATAAAGTTGTTTTTTACCCTCATCAATCTACAGACAATACCCCGTAATGACAAAGCAAAAAACAGGTTTTTATACATTTTTTCAAATTTCTAAAAAATAAAACCAGGAATATTACATTTACATATGTATTCAGACCCTTTACTCAGTACTTTGTTGAAGCACCTTTGGCAGCGATTACAGCCTCAAGTCTTCTTGGGTACGACGCTACAAGCTTGGCACACCTGTATTTGGGGAGTTTCTCCCATTCTTCTCTGCAGATCATCTCAAGCTCTGTCAGGTTGGATGGGGAGCATCGCTGCACAGCTATTTTCAGGTCTCTCCATAGATGTTTGATCGGGTTCAAGTCCGGGCTCTGGCTGGGCCACTCAAGGACATTCAGAGACTTGTCCGGAAGCCACTCATGCATTGTCTTGGTTGTGTGCTTAGGGTCGTTGTCCTGTTGGAAGGTGACCCTTTACCCCAGTCTGAGGTCCTGAACCTGCTCCAGAGCGCTTTCATCAAGGATCTCTCTGTACTTTGCTCTGTTCATCTTTCCCTCGATCCTGACTAGTCTCCCAGTCCATGCCGCTGAAAAACATCCCCACAACATGATGCTGCCACCGTCATGCTTCACTGTAGGGATGGTATTGGCCAGGTGATGAGCGGTGCCTGGTTTCCTCCAGACGTGACACTTGGCATTCAGGCCAAAGAGTTCAATCTTGGTTTCATCAGACCAGAGGATCTTGTTTCTCATGGTCAGAGTCCTTTAGGTGCCTTTTGGCAAACTCAAAGCGGGCTGTCGGTCCTTTTACTGAGGAGTGGCTTCGGTCTGGTCACTCTACCAGAAAGGCCTGATTGGTGGAGTGCTGCAGAGATGGTTGTCCTTCTGGAAGGTTCTCCCATCTCCACAGAGGAGATTTTAGATTGAATACATTTGGAAACGTTTCTAAAAACCTGTTTTCGTTTTGTCATTATGGGGTATTGTGTGTAGATTTATAAAAAATAAATATTGAATCCATTTTAGAATAAGGCTGTAACGTAACAATGTGGAAAAGGTCAAGGGGTCTGCACTTTCCGAATGCACTGTGTATCATAATGATCTGTAACAATTGAACTGTAAATCCATTTCCTGTAGGACATTGTTAGCTTATTTTATTGTTTCAAGTACGGTTGTCACAATCCCAGTGTCCATGTCAGAAAGGAAAACACAAAGCAGACAGCTCTTTTTGGACCTTTAAAAACACAACTGCAATATTGTGTGCTATAGCTTGGAAAATAAAAATGTGATTCTGGGTGACATCAGGCTGTTTGTCTCCAACATCAGGACTGTTTTCTACAGGAAATATAGTCCGTTTCATGTTTTGTTTCCTTGTGACGATACCTCTGAGTATGGCAATGCTAGTATAGTAACAACCCTAGTGGGTCACACTGAACTGCTTTATTAGAAAGCTAATTGACGTACAAGGCTGGAGCTGGGAGCTGCTCTGGAAATAGCTCACTTCAGCCAGCCCACATGTATACAGCCTGACGTCAAGGGCAAGCCTTTGACGGCCAGGCAGGGAGGGCCTCATTCCCCAGATTCCATGCTACACATACCGGTATCACACCCCACTTCCTGTCTGTGTTCTTTTGTACACTATGTGCTCTGGATAGAGGTTGGCCTCATCACCCTTGGCAATTTCCTACTCTACTTTTGATCACCTCCTTTTGAGACACAGCCACAGATCTAGGATCGTCTCACCTCCCCAAAATCCTAGCCTTGCTGTTTTTAAGGAGAAACATTACAAAAGGCTGATCAGTTTGGGCTTGGGAAGTGTTGATCCCTCTCCCTGGGGCTTGGATTGGCAGTAAACATGGTGTGAGTCATTGTGAAAACAAATGTTTGCTCACACTGCAACTGAATTGTCTGCTTTGAACACCGATAGTCAAGTCTTCTCAATGCTGGATGGTACTAGACATTGCTGTGGTCCATTGTCATTTTGTCTACATTACTACTTTACGCTTGTAGACAGAATTGCATATTTTATAGTCAAATAGTGAAGGTGTCTTTTTGTACGGGAACTAGATGGGTGGTGTCTGTGTCACAGCCACCACTTCGCTAGATGGTGTGACATTTGGCACACAGAGGAAGGTTCCCCTCTCTGTATTAGCAGCATAAAGAAAGACGAGCGTGACAACAGTGGAAGTCTTCAGCCTTGGTTACCGTAACTGAGACTAGCTGTGGCAGGTACAGTAACATGAGGCTAGGCAAGGGTCACTACAGGGGGGGCAGGGAGCTGTCTGTGTAGCTGGCACCGGGCCTGGTTTGACCACAGGGTGCCTGTGTCTGTTGAATGGTGGTGTTGATGAGCTTGTAATGTGTTCTAGTCTGCCTGGTGTAACGGATTAGCCCATTAAAACATTTCTTTATGCCCCTGGGGCTCTGGCTGGAGTGATGGAGAGAGGGATCACTAACCTCTGGTTTGGTGCATGTGTTGGGGGGAGGAGGGGGTGCTGTGCACTCGCTGCTCCTGACATCCACTCGGCTCTCTCTCTCCACTATGTCCTCCTGTGGACACTCAAGGTAGGCCCACAGGTCTGGGATCAAATTACACCACACTTAATCATAGAGTAGCCAGCCCTCCTGGTTGACATTTTTTTGCAGAAGACCTCTATTTTGGTGGTCTCTGGTACACTCTAATGCCTTGATTCCATCTGAAATACACATCGAAATTATTGAATACTTTATCGAGTTTACCTCACAGATTGGAAAAAAATGGTAGTGTAGAAAGACATGACTTTACAATTTTAAATGACTGAAAATTGATGAATTCCAATATATTGTTGTTTTGGATATTTTCTAGGCCTATATGATCAGGACTGTTTTCTAAGTAGGAGAACATTTAACCTGTCTTCTCTTGAGATGAAGTCTTATTTACTGTTTTACTGCAAGATACGCCACAATGTTTGTTCTTCAAATTATGCATTTTTATTTAAACTGGAAAATGAAGTAAATAGCCCACATTATCTTGACAAATTAATTAAAGTTAAGTTTTTCCAGGTTTCTGTTCCCCACCCACACAATTTTATTTCTTCTGTCAATCACACTTTTTAAATAGGAAAAAACAACAATTAGATGTTCTAAGTCCGCAAACAATGCTTAAACCACATCAGGAGACCACTTTTAAGGTCTGGGGAAAAATCTGAGAGAGAGAGATTTTTGGGTGTAGTGACCCTTTTAATTCATGTTTTTGTAGTGCACGTGAAGGTGCAGTTTGAAAAACGAATACCCGCTGGATTGATGAAAATAATATCATTCTGCCCGGTAAGCATAGGCTACTTTGTAGTTAACATTTTAATTGAGAAGGATTTTGGGAAATCTTTTCCATCTACCAGAAGTCTGTTTTCATTAGCATCATCGTTATGGCTACACAAAGTGGTACATGTGTGCACTGCACACGGGCGTTCTCATTGCCTCTTCAGAAAGCTGCAGGAAATTCGAAATCACTGATGCATTCTGTTCGTCTTATGATAAACTTGGGCTAATTAGTAAATGTTCAGTACATTTAGTTGATTACCTACAAAGGTCAATACTTTTTTGAATATTGTTGAATTCCATTTTAATGCCTGTATTCCGCGAGGGCCCTAATTATCATATTCGGACCAGAATGAGGCTCTCCACTACCTATTGTTCCTGTAGTGATGATTCACCATCTTCATCTAATGTTTTCATAATTTAACTGCAGATAATTGCCAAAAAGCCTAGGCCTGCTACCAGTAGCCTATGCAAATTAGGGAGCCATATGAATGGCTCTCTGCGATTCGGTAGGCTACACTGACCACGACATCATAGCAAAAAACAAAACCAGGCATTTCTTTGGTGTACTTGTTCCGATGCGATACCATCGACATATAACCACATTGCGTGATTTACAGTGCATTTGGAAAGTATTCAGACCCCTTGACTTTTTCCACATTTTGTTACGTTACAGCCTTATTCTAAAATTGATTTAAATTGTTTTTTTAATCATCAATCTACACACAATACCCCATAATGACAAAGCGAAAACAGATTATTAGACTTTTTTGCAAATCTATTAAAAATAAAAAACATACCTTATTTACCTAAGTATTTAGACCCTTTGCTATGAGACTCGAAATTGAGCTCAGGTGCATCCTGTTTCCATTGATCATCCTTGAGATGTTTCTACGACTTGATTGGAGTCCACCTGTGGTAAATTCAATTGATTGGACATGATTTGGCAAGACACACACCTGTCTATAAAAGGTCCCACAGTTGACAGTGCATGTCAGAGCAAAAACCAAGCCATGAGGTTGAAGGAATTGTCCGTAGAGCTCCGATACAGGATTGTGTCAAGGCACAGATCTGGGGAAGGGTACCAAAACATTTCTGCAGCACTGAAGGTCCCCAAGAACACAGTGGCCTCCATCTTTCTTAAATGGAAGAAGTTTGGAACCACCAAGACTCTTCCTAGAGATGGCCGACCGGCCAAACTGAGCAATCGGGGAGAAGGGCCTTGGTCAGGGAGGTGACCAAGAACCTGATGGTCACTCTGACAGAGCTCCAGAGTTCTTCTGTGGAGATGGGAGAACCTTCCAGAAGGACAACCATCTCTGCAGCTCTCCACCAATCAGGCCTTTATGGTAGAGTGGCCAGACGGAAGCCACTCCTCAGTAAAAGGCACATGACTGCCCGCTTGGAGTTTGCCAAAAGGCACCTAAAGGACTCTGACCATGAGAAAGAAGATTATCTGGTCTGATGAAACCAAGATTGAATTCTGGCCTGAATGCCAAGCGTCATGTCTGGAGGAAACCTGGCACCATCCCTACGGTGAAGCATGGTGGTGGCAGCATCATGCTGTGGGGATGTTTTTCAGCGGGCAGCGGGAGACTAGTCAGGATCGAGGGAAAGATGATCAGAGCACAGTACAGAGAGACCCTTGATGAAAACCTGCTCCAGAGCGCTCAGGACCTCAGACTGGGGAGAAGGTTAATCTTCCAAGAGGACAACGACCCTAAGCACACAGCCAAGACAACGCAGGAGTGGCTTCGGGACAAGTCTCTGAATGTCTTTGAGTGGCCCAGTCAGAGCCCGGACTTGAACCTGATCTAATATCTATGGAGAGACCTGAAAATAGCTGTGCAGCAACGCTCCCCATCCAACCTGACAGAGCTTGAGAGGATCTGCAGAGAAGAATGGGAGAAACTCCCCAAATACAGGTGTGCCAAGCTTGTAGCGTCATACCCAAGGAGACTCAAGGTTGTAATCGCAGCCAAAGGTGCTTCAACAACGTACTGAGTAAAGGGTCTGAATACATATGTAAATGTGATATTTCAGGGTTAAAAAAATAGTACATTTGAGATACATTTAGAAAAAACAGTTTTTGCTTTGTCATTTTGGGGTATTGTTTAGATTGATGAAGGGGGGAAAAAAAACAATTACATCAATTTTAGAATAAGGCTGTAATGTAACAAAATGTGGAAAAAGTCAAGGTGTCTGAATACTTTCCGAACGCGATGTATGAATGGCAAAGGGATATAAGAGATCAAATTTATTCAGTCACCTTTTATAAACTAGTTAACAACTAGTTGTCAATCAACGCAGAGCAGCCTACTATGCGCCAAGACTCTGCGTGGCTATGTGAAACACAAAATTATCAAATGGGCCGAAATGAATGTGTGAAACAATGACAAGCTTTGGTCCAAAATAAGCCCATAGAAACGCGTTGGGCTGATTTTGGACAGATTTTTGCGAGTTAAACCTCTCGCTTCCCCTCTGCTGCGTTTTCCTGTCATCATTCGCTTTGTGACTGACCGATTTCTGTCCTCTCAATAGATTGCTAGAAGATGCTTCTAGTTTATAGCGTGCGACAGCTTGATATACAAGTATACCCCCTGGACAGGATGCTAAGTCCTAGATCTGTGCCTAAGACTTTACCCAGGACTACAGTAGCTTCTCTCTTTTCTCTATCCCTCCTGGTGCTGCACCTCCTGCTTGTCAGTGTTAATATTTAAAGAGGCGCACCGCTGCTCCTTTGTGATCTCTCCTGGAGGGACAGGAGCTGTCCCTTCTGGAACTCCTGTCTGTCGCCTCCCCAGAGATACCCGCCCGTCGTTATGGCAACAGGCATTCCCTGTTGCGTCTGTTTTGAGTGGCATCTGGAGTCTTCGATCCACAGGCTGTGATTGAATGGGCTAGGCCAACCGCTAACCCTTTGCCAGGCCATGGATGAATGACTTGATTAGAGATTTGGCTCAAGGCTACTTTCTCAAGGTGGTCTTATCAAAGGATTATGATGCATGATATAGTTGTGGTGAATCTTGGTGTTGGCTGTCAATCAGAGTACACACACACGACTGCCACAGAAAGTGGCTGTCATGAATTTTATGTCTCCCTCCGTGTTAATATTAAATCCCTTGGTTCTGTCTGGTTATATGACAACTTGTTCTAAGTGCGAAGGGCGAACCATAAGGCCTAATTTGTGCGTGTTTGTATATGCATGTGCAGGCGTGCCTTTGTTCTGAAATGTATTCTCAGTAAAATAAATGAGTTACCCATCTTAAATTAAGTGAAAGTTCAAACAAAACCCTCTAGACACGGAACTTCCCTGTCTCTCCACTTAACATTAGGAAACCCCAGTGTTATTAAAGGCCCAACACTGTCTCTTCCAGCCCGTATAGGACAGGACAGCAGACCTGGTTTCAAATTCTATTGAAATAATTATAAATTCTTCATTTGGGCTTGATTTGAGTTTGCCTTATGCAATTGAATCAATGGAAAAGTTCCCAAAGGGCAAACCCCACCCACCTGGCACTCCATGACAGGCTAAAGCAAACACTGTAGTATTTGAACCCAGGTCTGCAGGACAGGTGGTTAGGTGACCTGCCTTACCCTCTCCACCACTATCTGGCCAGGGCTGGTTAGGCGGCCCGGCCCGGGGTGCTAGCCTTATAGAAGGGACCTGATTAGATTGGTGACAGGAGATTATGACTCATTAAAAAGCTCAGGGGCAGCTGCCTGGTGACTGTCCATCCTAGCCCATTTTCCACCATAATGGCACTTTACCTGACACACTTTTCAAATGTCTAGAAATGTACATGTTTTGTGCTCTTGTAGGAAGCAATCACTCCCATATTGCTGACTATAAGTTATCTATAACTGGGCTAATAACTCACTAACTAGCAAAGGATATGAACAAAATGTGCACACGTGGTTACATGCAGCGCTTGCTTTTGATCTCAAAACAAGTGCATCTACTCAGCACCACAGCGTAAACACAGTCCAGTTCAAGGTAAATGGCACAGATCCATATATGGCAATGGTCTATTTGCATATAGGCCTACTGCAGCTCTGATTGTACTCTACACAGAGCTGTGTAGCATAACCAGTCTGAGGTGTGAGCAATAGAATCCTACTCCGATGCGTTCTGCCTACAACAAAATCTCTCACATAGTTTGTTTTGTTTCGGTATGTTGCATTGAAAGTGGCTAATATTGCGTTGATTTTATCAAAATTGCCACAGTAAAGTGAAAAGTTGATAGTGTTAACTAAGAGGGAAAACTCTAGAAAAGTGAGTGAAGTTCAATCCCGTGCTTCTCTCCGTGGGCTGATATTTATTTTGTGCTCTGCAGAAGGGGGTAGTCTACTGGGGGTAGTCTTGGGCTACTGTGGACTCACGCAGCTTAGCGGTAACATTGGTGGACACCCCTTCAAATTAGTGGGTTCGGCTATTTCAGCCACACCCGTTGCTGACAGGTGTATAAAATCGAGCACAAAGCCATGTAATCTCCATAGAGCTCAGTGACTTTCAACTTGGCACCGTCATAGGATGCCACCTTTCCAACAAGTCAGTTTGTCAAATTTCTGCCCTGCTAGAGCTGCCCCGGTCAACTGTATGTGCTGTTATTGTGAAGTGGAAACGTCTAGGAGCAACAACGGCTCAGCCGCGAAGTGGTAGGCCACACAAGCTCACAGAACGGGACCGGCGAGTGCTGAAGCGCGTAGCGTGTAAAAAATCGTCTGTCCTCGGTTGCAACACTTACTACCGAGTTCCAAACTACCTCTGGAAGCAACATGAGCACAAGAACTGTTCATCAGGAGCTTCATGAAATGGATTTCAATGGCCGAGCAGCCGCACACAAGCCTAAGATCACCATGCGCAATGCCAAGCGTCGGCTGGAGTGGTGTAAAGCTCGCCGCAATTGGACTCTGGAGCAGTGGAAAAGCGTTTTCTGGAGTGAAGAATCACACTTCACCGTCTGATGGACGAATATGGGTATGCCAGGAGAACGCTACCTGCCTGAATGCATAATGCAACATTTGGTGGAGGAGGAATAATGGTCTGGGGCTGTTTTTCATGGTTTGGGCTAGGCCCCTTAGTTCCAGTGAAGGGAAATCTTAACGCTACAGCAAACAATGACATTCTAGATGATTTTGTGCTTCGAACTTTGTGGCAAATTTGGGGAAGGCCCTTTCCTGTTTCAGCATGACAATGCCCCCGTGCACAAAGCAAGGTCCATACAGAAATGGTTTCTCGATCGGTGTGGAAGAACTTGACTGGCCTGCATCAGTCCCTGACCTCACCAATGCTCGTGGCTGAATGGAAGCAAGTCTCCGCAGCAATGTTCCAACATCTATTGGAAAGCCTTCCCAGAAGAGTGGAGGCTGTTATAGCAGCAAAGGGGGGACCAACTCTATATTAATGCCCATAATTTTGGAATGAGATTGTCACGAGGTGTCCAAATACTTTTGGTCATGTAGTGTACTTTGACAAGTGTTGCTTGTTCCTCTTTTTCACTTTCACACCCCCTTTCAGTCATTGGGATGGGATGGTTTTCTCTCCCCCTTTCAGTCACTGGGGGTAGGTGGATTTTCACTAGTGGGTTAGTAAAGAACCTGGGATGAAACTGTGGTTGTTCTGCTTAGGATGTAAGACATCAACAGTGACCTGGTGTTCCATTTGAAAAGCTAACAGGAAGTGGCGCTAACTGGACCTTGCCAAGGAGATTTAAATATATTATGCTATTACCTGTCCGGGAGAGCACAGTACCCCACCCTCTCATCCTGCCCAGAAGGGCCTCTGGCTCAGAGCCTTCTTTGGGTAACATTTAGGATATTTATACCTCTAGACTGACTGGGATAGTGCCTGTCCGCTGTGGTAGTCTGAACCACAATAGTCCCTAGTCTACACAAACACACAGAGCTACAGATCCAGACCCAGACTGAATCTGATCACCCAGTGTTTCTTCTGGTAATATGTAGCAGTGGGGGAAAAGGGGGGGGACAATTGCATTGCAGGTCGGAAACATTTAAAATCAAGAGAATAAACTTTTTTTTTTTAAACAGGAGCTTTTTATGTAGAGTTGTGTTGCGAATTCCGTTCTGTGAGCGGCGAGGCAGACATAAGGCTAGCAGCCACACATTGAGTGTGTGGAGCCAGGAACTGTCCCTTTTTTGTGTGGTGCTAAAACGTTGTAATTTGTCCACGCGCAGAGCTTATGTTCCCTCTCCCCACGTGAGAATACGACACGTTGCCAAGTTTACTTTCCCTGGATAGCCTAGCTCACGCGAAAATGGCTAACATAAAAAGAGAGGTTATGATAAGGGCATAGGCTACAACATCACTGCGGAAACAGGTGTTGCGCGAGTGAAATCCCCAGTTTGGAAGGACAATAACGCGGTAGATGGTTACACAGCCTCCACGAAGTACAAGCAGGTAGGCCTGTGTCTGTTAGCCCATATAGCTAAAGCCCATAGGGTTGAGTCCTGAGGTCCCCGTACCGAGCGGTTCGGTACGAATACGTGTACCGTTACACCCCTTTCAGATACAATTTCTATTCTATAGTCCCTACCAGCCCGACAGTGGCTACTTTGTGTTCTAAGAACCAGCCTACCAACCCGGCAGTGGCTGCTTTGTGTTCTAAGAACCGGCCTACCAACCCGGCAGTGGCTGCTTTGTGTTCTAAGAACCAGCCTACCAGCCCGGCAGTGGCTGCTTTGTGTTCTAAGAACCGGCCTACCAACCCGGCAGTGGCTGCTTTGTGTTCTAAGAACCAGCCTACCAGCCCGGCAGTGGCTGCTTTGTGTTCTAAGAACCGGCCTACCAACCCGGCAGTGGCTGCTTTGTGTTCTAAGAACCGGCCTACCAACCCGGCAGTGGCTGCTTTGTGTTCTAAGAACCAGCCTACCAGCCCGGCAGTGGCTGCTTTGTGTTCTAAGAACCGGCCTACCAGCCCGGCAGTGGCTGCTTTGTGTTCTAAGAACCGGCCTACCAGCCCGGCAATGGCTGCTTTGTGTTCTAAGAACCGGCCTACCAACCCGGCAGTGGCTGCTTTGTGTTCTAAGAACCGGCCTACCAGCCCGGCAATGGCTGCTTTGTGTTCTAAGAACCGGCCTACCAACCCGGCAGTGGCTGCTTTGTGTTCTAAGAACTGGCCTACCAGCCCGGCAGTGGCTGCTTTGTGTTCTAAGAACTGGCCTACCAACCCGACAGTGGCTGCTTTGTGTTCTAAGAACCAGCCTACCAGCCCGGCAGTGGCTGCTTTGTGTTCTAAGAACCGGCCTACCAACCCGGCAGTGGCTGCTTTGTGTTCTAAGAACCAGCCTACCAGCCCAGCAGCGGCTACTTTGTGTTCTAAGAACCAGCCTACCAGCCCAGCAGCGGCTACTTTGTGTTCTAAGAACCAGCCAACATTCTCTGAACCCTCCCCATTACCATTTCAGTTCTTTCACACAGGAATTCAGTAAACAAAACGAGGACCCCTCAAAATCAGTCAGTCACACCAGTATCACTTTCAGCCAGAGACACCTGTATGCAAATCCTCTTCGTCCAATCAGTTGACTTCATTTGGAGGCGTTGCTAGATTAGTGCAGTTAGTTTTTCTCTCTCAGCCTGTGTGCTGCTGCTGCAGGTGTGTTGCGGCAGTCCTGTCCTGCTCATGTCCTGACATGTCTCCTTTTTTATTCCCTCACATGTCATGAGCGGAGCGAGGCAGAAAAGAAACAATGGTGGGAGGGAAAGAAACCGGAGGCTCTGTACTGTCCTTGGTTGTAAACTAAGGTGTGTGTGATCCTAAATGCCTCCAGTAAGGCAGGGGGTGGGGCAGTCAATAGTACAACTTCCTGTAACTGTTTGCATTTCCCCGTGGTGACATGTCAACACGCCCACCTGCTAACGTTCTGCCCCGCTCTGCTCCTCTCTGGACTCTCACCCCAGCCCAGCCGGAACAAAAACCTTCTTGTCTTTTGAAGCGTAGTTATTTTTCCTCTCTTGTGACCCAGTAGTGGCTTCCATTTGTCCCGCACTCGTGATGAGGAGTTTTGACTCTAGTTTACTGACCAAAGACATGACTGAAACAGGAACCAATTTTCTGCAATTTATGTGGCTATATACAAATACAGTGGAGAAAAAAAGTATTTAGTCAGCCACCAATTGTGCACGTTCTCCCACTTAAAAAGATGAGAGGCCTGTAATTTTCATCATAGGTACACGTCAACTATGACAGACAATGAGGAAAAAAAATCCAGAAAATCACATTGTAGGATTTTTTATGAATTTATTTGCAAATTATGGTGGAAAATAAGTATTTGGTCAATAACAAAAGTTTCTCAATACTTTGTTATATACCCTTTGTTGGCAATGACACAGGTCAAACGTTTTCTGTAAGTCTTCACCAGGTTTTCACACACTGTTGCTGGTATTTTGGCCCATTCCTCCATGCAGATCTCCTCTAGAGCAGTGACGTTTTGGGGCTGTCGCTGGGCAACACAGACTTTCAACTCCCTCCAAAGATTTTCTATGGGGTTGAGATCTGGAGACTGGCTAGGCCACTCCAGGACCTTGAAATGCTTCTTACGAAGCCACTCCTTCGTTGCCCGGGCGGTGTGTTTGGGATCATTGTCATGCTGAAAGACCCAGCCACGTTTCATCTTCAATGCCCTTGCTGATGGAAGGAGGTTTTCACTCAAAATCTCACGATACATGGCCCCATTCATTCTTTCCTTTACACGGATCAGTCGTCCTGGTCCCTTTGCAGAAAAGCAATGCAATGCAAATAGTCTGGGTAGCCATTTGGTTAGATGTTCAGGAGTCTTATGGCTTGGGGGTAGAAGTTGTTTAGAAGCCTCTTGGACCTAGACTTGGCACTCCGATACCCAAGCAAGCCAGGATCTGTTCTAACCAGGACAGGGCTCCCTCCCCAGCTAGCCCGCCAGGACTTGTTCTAACCTGGCCAAGGCTCCCTCCCAGGCCAGGCATTCCCCTAGTCCCCTGGCCCAGCTCCCACACTGCCCTCCAGCTGGTCTGAGCCCGAGCCAGCCCCAGAGAACTAGACAGAACCACAGACTCTCTCTTCCCCAGACACTTCCTCAGTCCCCAAGACTGGGCATGGTACATTTCTGACACCTGCCTGCCCAACTGTGGGAGGAAGTGGTCTAAGGCTGGGAGTTGCCAGGGACTTGACGATATCACCATACTTAGGTGCCGATACGTATTGCGATTCGATCTTCCAAACATTTTTCTCACCATATGTCTGCTGCAGAGGGACGAGAGAGCCATGAGAAAACTAGTTTTGATCAGTCACGGGGAGAAAAAAAAGTGCTGAAAACAAATTTGCACGCTATGAATTAAAAATACTGGAGTTTTGGCGCAAAAATATAGCGATATTGTCAAAACTATATGATATATCGTCAAAAATATCCCGACATGTGACTCCATTTTTTTCTTCTCCCCCCAGCACTATCTAGTAGTGCTAGTTTGTATTCATTTGAAAGTCAACAAATGGCTTGTGCTATTTCAGTATCTGAACGCCTTTCCTGTTGCCTTTTGTTTCTGTAAGATTAGTCTCTGCTGACCTACCTAGTTACCCGTGCCAGGTCATCTGTGTTTCCATGTTATATACATTTACATTTTAGTCATTTACAAGACGCTCTTATCCAGAGCGACTTACAGGAGCAATTAGTCAAGTGCCTTGCTCAAGGGCACATCGACAGATTTTTCACCTAGTCGGCTTGGGGATTAGAACCAGCCACCTTTCGGTTACTGCTTAGACCCACAATATTATCGTGACCTAAGCCCATGTTCCAGCAGATTCCTCTAGCCTAAATCTTCAGCACAGCCACCGGGCAAATAAACAACTGACATATCAGCCTATATTTGTGACAAAACCCCTGATGCCAAAACACACTTGTGTGAACCGGTGGTCCTTGCTTGTGTCACAAATGGCACCCTATTCCCTACATAGTGCACTACTTTTGAACAGGGCCCATATGGCTCTGGTCAAAAGTAGTGCACTATGTAGGGAATAGGGTGCCATTTGGGACTCAGCCTGGGTCCGTGCCAGTGGCTCAGCTGGATTTGTAGTAAAGATATGGGGGATCTGAGGAAGGGGATTAGGTCGCTGTGGTGGATATATTAGTTATTCAAACCTCCTGCTGATCCCACGTTTAACCCTGTTCAGGGATGTCGGAGGGGTAGAGAGGAGGGTTGACATGTTATCTCAGGTGGTTTAGGTTTCACTTCTCATGGATGTTAGCTAGGCTATAGCCTAGCATATATTACCTTGAAATCCCACAGCATTTATCCTTTTCACATGGAGAATATGTAAGAGACATAAAACTGGTTGCTTGGATCCTGGATGCTGATTGGATGAGCAGCGTTCCAAGTCGTGCTGTGTTGGCCGTCACAGACACACCTATGCCTGCGAACAGTTCCATCTGAAAATGATCACTGTGCCTCATAAGAATATCATGTTCATGTTGCTGTCCCAATCATCTCTTGTATTTATCTCCCCTTGCTTCCAGCCTAGCATTTAGCCTCGCTGTCTGCCTGTCCGACCTCGGAAACAATGTTTCACTTTTGAATTTCTATCTCTGTAGTACCATACATGGAGTGAACGGTGCCCAGAAGAACTTTTTCCCAGTCAGTCAAAATCGTGCATCAACATCATTATCATGGACATATCCAAATAAATGCCAATAGGAAAAAAACTAAAACAAACGAAAATGCAGCTAGTGTACTGTCATTCCAGGTTCAATGTTTGACGTGACTGAGTTAGCTAGCTACCTGGCTAGCTAGCAATTGACAAGAACGTTATCCAGCCTGCGTAGCAAACATTTAGTTAAGAATGAACAACTATGCAAAAATAATTAATGACTGGGTCGCGTCTGTAGCAACATGACCAAAAGATGACCAGATTTTTGTCTGGACTATATCGCGTCATGGCGATCAACGCCATTTACCTGTGACTGTATTCATGATACAGCACTACCTCTTACCTGTGACTGTATTCATGGTACAGCACTGCCTCTTACCTGTGACTTGTATTCATGGTACAGCACTGCCTCTTACCTGTGACTGTATTCATGGTACAGCACTGCCTCTTACCTGTGACTGTATTCATGGTACAGCACTGCCTCTTACCTGTGACTGTATTCATGATACAGCACTGCCTCTTACCTGTGACTGTATTCATGGTACAGCACTGCCTCTTACCTGTGACTGTATTCATGGTACAGCACTGCCTCTTACCTGTGACTGTATTCATGGTACAGCACTGCCTCTTACCTGTGACTGTATTCATGGTACAGCACTGCCTCTTGTGCCTTATTGCATAGTTGTTAGTCGATTTAAAGTCCCATTGTAGCAGGTCTCTCCTGTGGTTTAGCCGTCCAGGCAGTCTTTCTCACTGGCACACGTCCCACTGCTGATAATACCAGCCTATTAAATGTGACCTGTCAAACACAGAATTCACTCACCGCTGATTCCCTTACTAACATGCAAATAAAGCTCAGTCCCATTATTTCACCATCAGTCACTTGTTTTGTAATTAGTCTAGGACTCTTTTTGTTTTACGCTCTGTCTGAAACGCGCACACACGGCTGCTTTGCCATCAGATCTAACCTAGTTGTTTTCCCGAGCCAAGCTTTACAAGGGAGCCCCTGGCTGCACTCCCAGCCCTGCCATTATCTGTTGGGTTTGTTCTCTCTGTTCTCTGATACTGGGCTCATTCTCACACTCTATACACCACTACTAGTGCTGAGCGATTTGTGCTTTTTGAGGTCTGTACGATTTTGGTTCGATTATGAACAAATGATCACAGGTCTCTGTTTCAATTTATTATTTTTAGACATGAAATGCACTATGCATTGTGGGTTGAATGCTGTAACACAGATTAAAACTGTTAATAAAAGTCCCATGTTGGTAATAACTGCCCATTTTACTGCTTATCACGTATTAACCATATTTTATTCACATTACTTGAATAAAATATTTCAGTTGTGTATTTTACGTTTGTTTTATTTGATGACTTTATTATTTAATTCCAAGTCATCTCTATAGAGCTGCTGCCTATACTGTCTGACAATCACTATTTTAGGTCTTCAAATAAATAAGGCATACTTTTATGACTGCTGAATACCAACTATCAATCACTTAGATCATGTATTTTCAGGTAGAGATACCTCATGATGTAACTGCTCTCTATCCCTCTCAATCATGCTTTCTTCTCCCCTTCTCCGGACAAGTAGGTGCAATGGATTATGGTCATTGTGTAGTTAACATTTCCTATGTAGAATATTGGCCTGTCGGAAACAACTCCCTACTACATCGTACAGTTCGGGCTTGATCTGATTTATCTAGAGAAACTGCAGTGAGAAAATGAACATTGAGCTCACAGAAGAACAAAAAAAACAAAATGGAATTCTAATAATTGAACCTACGTCAAATTACCGAAATGTAGTTTAATCGCTCAGCACTAGCCACTATCCTCCCACAGTTGTATTTTTGTATTTCTTTTTCACTCTCCCTTCCCTCTGTCACAGTGTGTGATATTGCGCTTAGAGTGGCCAGCTGATTGGGGCCGATGGGTCTAATATACTCTCCCTATCAGCTCTCACACGCCCTGCCCGGCAGTGTCGTACAGTACAGGCCCACCATGGGAACACGTGACGAGCAGGGCACCAAGAGGATACTCTCCCTCTGTCTCTGGGCCTAGATGTCGAGCAGGGCACCAAGAGGAGACTCTCCCTCTGTCTCTGGGCCTAGATGTCGAGCAGGGCACCAAGAGGAGACTCTCCCTCTGTCTCTGGGCCTAGATGTCGAGCAGGGCACCAAGAGGAGACTCTCCCTCTGTCTCTGGGCCTAGATGTCGAGCAGGGCACCAAGAGGAGACTCTCCCTCTGTCTCTGGGCCTAGATGTCGAGCAGGGCACCAAGAGGAGACTCTCCCTCTGTCTCTGGGCCTAGATGTCGAGCAGGGCACCAAGAGGAGACTCTCCCTCTCTGTCTCTGGGCCTAGATGTCGAGCAGGGCACCAAGAGGAGACTCTCCCTCTCTGTCTCTGGGCCTAGATGTCGAGCAGGGCACCAAGAGGAGACTCTCCCTCTCTGTCTCTGGGCCTAGATGTCGAGCAGGGCACCAAGAGGAGACTCTCTGTCTCTGGGCCTAGATGTCGAGCAGGGCACCAAGAGGAGACTCTCCCTCTCTGTCTCTGGGCCTAGATGTCGAGCAGGGCACCAAGAGGAGACTCTCCCTCTCTGTCTCTGGGCCTAGATGTCGAGCAGGGCACCAAGAGGAGACTCTCCCTCTCTGTCTCTGGGCCTAGATGTCGAGCAGGGCACCAAGAGGAGACTCTCCCTCTCTGTCTCTGGGCCTAGATGTCGAGCAGGGCACCAAGAGGAGACTCTCCCTCTCTGTCTCTGGGCCTAGATGTCGAGCAGGGCACCAAGAGGAGACTCTCCCTCTCTGTCTCTGGGCCTTGATGTCGAGCAGGGCACCAAGAGGAGACTCTCCCTCTCTCTGGGCCGAGCTGCCTATGTCTCAGAGGCTGCGTCCCAAACGGCTCGCTATTCCCTTTATGCTGCACTACTTCTGACCGATACCACAGGGAATAGGGTACCGTTTGGGACAGAGCCAGGGCCTCGGACCCTCAGCTAGGCCCCAGTACTGCAAGTTTACTCACTCACTGACTTATCTCCTAGTTTAGCTTCCGCAGACAAGGGGGGGTTGATGTGCAACCTAGCTGTCCTTTCTCAGAATATGTGTGGGTAGTTTAGTGGTTGTGTGTGTGTGTGTGTGTGTGGTGACTGACTTGTGTTTTGTAATGTTTTTCCCAGGTTCATATAGGCTAAGCCCACTATGCCTATCTCTAGGCATCAGGTGAAGGAAAATACTTAATGTAGCTAGTTGAACTATTTCTTAGTGCTGAGTGGACACACAATGTGTACCCAACAACATTCAGTCCAGCTGGAAAACAAAGGGAGGTGTTGGTACTCCCAACAGGGAAGTGGTTGTAGGGTATGTGGAACACAGCAGGAGAACTGATTAGCTTGTGACCTTTTGTGTTCTCCTTCATTAGGACTTGTGCAGGAGCTGTGAGGTAATGACGAATAATCATGACACTTTATGCTAATCACATAGCCTAATCATGCAAATCATAAAGTAGCCTAATTTTATAGAAGTTGTAGGTTAGAAAAAAAGAATGAAGCGCTCCTAACTCAGTTGACCTGAATGTGGCCTAGACCTGAATGGGTCCCTTGTTGGCATTTGTTTTGTGTGTAGGCCTAGCTGTGTGTTTGTTGGATAGTTCCGTTATTTATTTTTTTTGGTTGAAATTACTTGACGGAATTTGACCAATATTGACTATTTTATTATATTGGTGTAGGCCTACATCTGTCAATTACTCATGGTTAGGCTACACGATTATGCCTGATAGCAGTCAGTTTCACACTCACACAGACACAGTGTTCATTTCCGTGTTGTATTTCCTGTGTGGTAACGAACACATTGTCTGAGTTGGTGTGTTTACTCAGTCCTCCATCTGGGCTGACAGCTGGCTGTAATTGCAGAAGGACTAGTTTGCAAATATGGCAGAGTTATTTGCATGAGTTCCCTGCAGCGTTGCGGAAGCAGGGCTGGTCTGGCCTTACCACAATGTCCCTGCTGTGGGCTATTCCTTTAGCTAGTGCTACTCACAGAGACAGGCTATAACTGGGGATGTTCCTTTAGCTAGTGCTACTCACAGAGACAGGCTATAACTGGGGATGTTCCTTTAGCTAGTGCTACTCACAGAGACAGGCTATAACTGGGGATGTTCCTTTAGCTAGTGCTACTCACAGAGACAGGCTATAACTGGGGATGTTCCTTTAGCTAGTGCCACTCAGAGAGACAGGCTATAACTGGGGATGTTCCTTTAGCTAGTGCTACTCACAGAGACAGGCTATAACTGGGGATGTTCCTTTAGCTAGTGCTACTCACAGAGACAGGCTATAACTGGGGATGTTCCTTTAGCTAGTGCTACTCACAGAGACAGGCTATAACTGGGGATGTTCCTTTAGCTAGTGCTACTCACAGAGACAGGCTATAACTGGGGATGTTCCTTTAGCTAGTGCCACTCAGAGAGACAGGCTATAACTGGGGATGTTCCTTTAGCTAGTGCCACTCAGAGAGACAGGCTATAACTGGGGATGTTCCTTTAGCTAGTGCCACTCAGAGAGACAGGCTATAACTGGGGATGTTCCTTTAGCTAGTGCTACTCACAGAGACAGGCTATAACTGGGGATGTTCCTTTAGCTAGTGCTACTCACAGAGACAGGCTATAACTGGGGATGTTCCTTTAGCTAGTGCCACTCAGAGAGACAGGCTATAACTGGGGATGTTCCTTTAGCTAGTGCCACTCAGAGAGACAGGCTATAACTGGGGATGTTCCTTTAGCTAGTGCCACTCAGAGAGACAGGCTATAACTGGGGATGTTCCTTTAGCTAGTGCTACTCACAGAGACAGGCTATAACTGGGGATGTTCCTTTAGCTAGTGCTACTCACAGAGACAGGCTATAACTGGGGATGTTCCTTTAGCTAGTGCTACTCACAGAGACAGGCTATAACTGGGGATGTTCCTTTAGCTAGTGCCACTCAGAGAGACAGGCTATAACTGGGGATGTTCCTTTAGCTAGTGCTACTCACAGAGACAGGCTATAACTGGGGATGTTCCTTTAGCTAGTGCCACTCAGAGAGACAGGCTATAACTGGGGATGTTCCTTTAGCTAGTGCTACTCACAGAGACAGGCTATAACTGGGGATGTTCCTTTAGCTAGTGCCACTCAGAGAGACAGGCTATAACTGGGGATGTTCCTTTAGCTAGTGCTACTCACAGAGACAGGCTATAACTGGGGATGTTCCTTTAGCTAGTGCTACTCACAGAGACAGGCTATAACTGGGGATGTTCCTTTAGCTAGTGCCACTCAGAGAGACAGGCTATAACTGGGGATGTTCCTTTAGCTAGTGCCACTCAGAGAGACAGGCTATAACTGGGGATGTTCCTTTAACTAATGCCACTCAGAGAGACAGGCTATAACTGGGGATGTTCCTTTAGCTAGTGCCACTCAGAGAGACAGGCTATAACTGGGGATGTTCCTTTAGCTAGTGCTACTCACAGAGACAGGCTATAACTGGGGATGTTCCTTTAACTAATGCCACTCATAGAGACAGGCTATAACTGGGGATGTTCCTTTAGCTAGTGCCACTCAGAGAGACAGGCTATAACTGGGGATGTTCCTTTAACTAATGCCACTCATAGAGACAGGCTATAACTGGGGATGTTCCTTTAACTAGTGCCACTCAGAGAGACAGGCTATAACTGGGGATGTTCCTTTAGCTAGTGCCACTCAGAGAGACAGGCTATAACTGGGGATGTTCCTTTAACTAATGCCACTCATAGAGACAGGCTATAACTGGGGGGCATCTCAACGATGCGATTGGCTTCCTGTCCTTTCCTCCATGTTCACTGAGATTAATTTGGGACTATTGAGACACAGCTAG
Organism: Coregonus lavaretus; assembly: GCF_964263955.1. NCBI lineage: Eukaryota > Metazoa > Chordata > Actinopteri > Salmoniformes > Salmonidae > Coregonus > Coregonus lavaretus. Next base: position 51,783 of record NW_028164746.1, read on the forward strand.
GGGACTATTAGGGAGAGAGGACCTTGACACATGTAAGTCTATATGCTGACTGAATGGAAGTTAATGCTAATACCACTTAGCTATGAAGGATGCTACTTAGCTGGCGAGTAGAGCCCAACTCCTGTAGACTCATGTTTGGAGGCACTCCAAGTGGTGGGACATCTTTTATAGGCTGTGTCTAGTCTATAGGCTGTGTGTAGTCTATAGGCTGTGTTTTGAGACGTTGTGCAGTTTCTACTTCCCTTGTCTGTCACTCTCCACACACATTGTCCTGTAGTCATATTTGGTCTGTCTATCTGTGTCGCAGTGCCCTAATGCTTAGTGCTGTTTGGAGCTGGTAATTAAAGGCTAAGGGAGAAATGCACTCACAGAGAACTAGTGGCTCCTTTGAACAGTGGCACTGTTTCTGGCACCAGCTAAAGAAGGTACAGTGAGGGAAAAAAGTATTTGATCCCCTGCTGATTTTGTACGTTTGCCCACTGACAAAGAAATTATCAGTCTATAATTTTAATGGTAGGTTTATTTGAACAGTGAGAGACAGAATAACAACAACAAAATCCAGAAAAATGCATGTCAAAAATTTTATAAATTGATTTGCATTTTAATGAGGGAAATAAGTATTTGACCCCCTCTCAATCAGAAAGATTTCTGGCTCCCAGGTGTCTTTTATACAGGTAACGAGCTGAGATCAGGAGCACACTCTTAAAGGGAGTGCTCCTAATCTCAGCTTGTTACCTGTATAAAAGACACCTGTCCACAGAAGCAATCAATCAATCAGATTCCAAACTCTCCACCATGGCCAAGACCAAAGAGCTCTCCAAGGATGTCAGGGACAAGATTGTAGACCTACACAAGGCTGGAATGGGCTACAAGACCATCGCCAAGCAGCTTGGTGAGAAGGTGACAACAGTTGGTGCGATTATTTGCAAATGGAAGAAACACAAAATAACTGTCAATCTCCCTCGGCCTGGGGCTCCATGCAAGATCTCACCTCGTGGAGTTGCAATGATCATGAGAACGGTGAGGAATCAACCGAGAACTACACGGGAGGATCTTATCAATGATCTCAAGGCAGCTGGGACCATAGTCACCAAAAAAACAATTGGTAACACACTACGCCGTGAAGGACTGAAATCCTGCAGCGCCCGCAAGGTCCCCCTGCTCAAGAAAGCACATATACATGCCCGTCTGAAGTTTGCCAATGAACATCTGAATGATTCAGAGGAGAACTGGGTGAAAGTGTTGTGGTCAGATGAGACCAAAATGGAGCTCTTTGGCATCAACTCAACTCGCCGTGTTTGGAGGAGGATGAATGCTGCCTATGACCCCAAGAACACCATCCCCACCGTCAAACATGGAGGTGGAAACATTATGCTTTGTGGGTGTTTTTCTGATAAGGGGACAGGACAACTTCACCGCATCAAAGGGACGATGGACGGGGCCATGTACCGTCAAATCTTGGGTGAGAACCTCCAGGGCATTGAAAATGGGTCGTGGATGGGTATTCCAGCATGACAATGACCCCAAACACACGGCCAAGGCAACAAAGGAGTGGCTCAAGAAGAAGCACATTAAGGTCATGGAGTGGCCTAGCCAGTCTCCAGACCTTAATCCCATAGAAAATCTGTGGAGGGAGCTGAAGGTTCGAGTTGCCAAACGTCAGCCTCGAAACCTTAATGACTTGGAGAAGATCTGCAAAGAGGAGTGGAACAAAATCCCTCCTGAGATGTGTGCAAACCTGGTGGCCAATTACAAGAAACGTCTGACCTCTGTGATTGCCAACAAGGGTTCTAAGTCATGTTTTGCAGAGGGGTCAAATAATTATTTCCCTCATTAAAATGAAAATCAATTTATAACATTTTTTACATGCGTTTTTCTGGATTTTTTTGTTATTATTCTGTCTCTCACTGTTCAAATAAACCTACCATTAAAATTATAAACTGATCGTGTCTTTGTCAGTGGGCAAACATACAAAATCAGCAGGGGATCAAATACTTTTTTCCCTCACTGTAGATGGAAAATCTAATCAAATTGTGTTTGTCACATGCGCCGGATACAACAGGTGTAGACTTTACCGTGAAATGGTTGCTTACGAGCCCTTAACCAACGTTGCAGAATTAAAAACATTAGAAGAAAATTAATAACGAGGAATAAAATGCACAATCATGGAGCTATATACAGGGAGTACCAGTTCAATGTGCAGGGACACAAGGTATTTCAGCTAGATATGTACATAAAGGCAGGTACCAGAAGGCGAGACCGCGACTGAGGGAGGAGGGGTTGGTGATTTAGATTTTTGTTTTTAAGACTGCCCCTCTTATTGGCACTAGGTGAGAGGAGACGAGAGAGTCATGGAGACAGAGGGCGAGAGAGCCAGTGAAGGACAGATGGGGAAAGAAGGTTGGTTTTAGCCTCAAACGTAGCCCTGTCTTTGGCTCAGAGTGAGAGATTGAGAGGCACCGCTCGCTTCCTCTGTCTGTAGAGAAGGTGAGCAAGGCAAAGTGAGTCGGTTTGTCCTGTTCTTGGCTCAGAGTGAATGAGTGGGCGAGACGACTGCACTACACTGGCGCCACGACAGACTGAGGAAGATATGAGGAGAGCTAGAGTTACAGTTGAAGTTGGAAGTTTACATACACTTAGGTTGGAGACAGTAAAACTTGTTTTTCTACCACTCCACAAATTTCTTGTTAACAAACTATAGTTTTGGCAATTCGGTTAGGACATCTACTTTGTGCATGACACAAGTAATTTTTCCAACAATTGTTTACAAACAGATTATTTCACTTATAATTCACTGTATCACAATTCCAGTGGGTCAGAAGTTTACATACAGTCGTGGTCAAAAGTTTTGAGAATGACACAAATACGAATTTTCACAAAGTCTGCTGCCTCAGTGTTGATGATGGCAATTTGCATATACTCCAGAATGTCATGAAGAGTGATCAAATGAATTGCAAAGTCCCTCTTTGACATGAAAATGAACTTAATCCCCAAAAAACATTTCCACTGCATTTCAGCCCTGCCACAAAAGGACCAGCTGCCATCATGTCAGTGATTCTCTCGTTAACACAGGTGAGAATGTTGACGAGGACAAGGCTGGAGATCACTCTGTCATGCTGATTGAGTTAGAATAACAGACTGGAAGCTTTAAAAGGAGGGTGGTGCTTGAAATCATTGTTCTTCCTCTGTTAACCATGGTTACCTGCAAGGAAACACGTGCCATCATCATTGCTTTGCACAAATAGGGCTTTACAGGCAAGCATATTGCTGCTAGTAAGATTGCACCTAAATCAACCATTTATCTGATCATCAAGAACTTCAAGGAGAGAGGTTCAATTGTTGTGAAGAAGGCATCATGGCGCCCAAGAAAGTCCAGCAAGCGCCAGGACTGTCTCCTAAAGTTGATTCAGCTGCGGGATCTGGGCACCACCAGTGCAGAGCTAGCTCAGGAATGGCAGCAGGCAGGTGTGAGTGCATCTGCACGCACAGTGAGGCGAAGACTTTTGGAGGATGGCCTGGTGTCAAGAAGGGCAGCAAAGAAGCCACTTCTCTCCAGGAAAAACATCAGGGACAGACTGATATTCTGCAAAAGGTACAGGGATTGGACTGCTGAGGACTGGGGTAAAGTCATTTTCTCTGATGAATCCCCTTTCCGATTGTTTGGGGCCATCTGGAAAACACCTTGTCCGGAGAAGACAAGGTGAGCGCTACCATCAGTCCTGTGTCATGCCAACAGTAAAGCATCCTGAGACCATTCATGTGTGGGGTTGCTTCTCAGCCAAGGGAGTGGGTTCACTCACAATTTTGCCTAAGAACACAGCCATGAATAAAGAATGGTACCAACACATCCTCCGAGAGCAACTTCTCCCAACCATCCAAGAACAGTTTGGTGATAACCAATGTCTTTTCCAGCCTGATGGAGCACCTTGCCATAAGGCAAAAGTGATGACTAAGTGGCTCGGGGAACAAAACATCGAAATTTTGGGACCATGGCCAGGAAACTCCCCAGACCTTAATCCCATTGAGAACTTGTGGTCGATCCTCAAGAGGCGGGTGGACAAACAAAAACCCACAAATTCTGACAAACTCCAAGCATTGGTTATGCAAGAATGGGCTGCCATCAGTCAGGATGTGGCCCAGAAGTTAATTGACAGCATGCCAGGGTGGATTGCAGAGGTCTTGAAAAAGAAGGATCAACACTGCAAATATTGACTCTTTGCATAAACTTAATGTAATTTTCAATAAAAGCCTTTGACGCTTGTGGAATGCTTGTAATTATACTTCAGTATACCATAGTAACATCTGATAAAAATATATCATAACACTGAAGCAGCGAACTTTGTGAAGACCAATACTTGTGTCATTCTCAAAACTTTTGACCACGACTACACTAAGTTGACTGTGCCGTTAAACAGCTTGGAAAATTCTAGAAAATGATGTCATGGCTTTAGAAGCTTCTGATAGGCTAATTGACATCATTTGAATCAATTGGATGTGTACCTGTGGATGTATTTCAAGGCCTACCTTCAAACTCAGTGCCTCTTTTCTTGACATCATGGGAAAATCTAAAGAAATCAGCCAAGACCTCCACAATGTGTAGACCTCCACAAGTCTGGTTCATCCTTGGGAGCAATTTCCAAACGCCTGAAGGTACCACGTTCATCTGTACAAACAATAGTACGCAAGTATAAACATCATGGGACCACGCAGCCATCATACCACTCAGGAAGGAGATGCGTTCTGTCTTCTAGAGATGAATGTACTTTGGTGCGAAAAGTGCAAATCAATCCCAGAACAACAGCAAAGGACCTTGTGAAGATGCTGGAGGAAACAGGTACAAAAGTATCTATATCCACAGTAAAACGAGTCCTGTATCGACACAACCTGAAAGGCCGCTCAGCAAGGAAGAAGCCACTGCTCCAAAACCGCCATAAAAAAGCCAGACTACGGTTTGCAACTGCACATGGGGGCAAAGATCATACTTTTTGGAGAAATGTCCTCTGGTCTGATGAAACAAAAATAGAACTGTTTGGGCATAATGACCATCGTTATGTTTGGAGGAAAAATGGAGTGGCTTGCAAGCCGAAGAACACCATCCCAACCGTGAAGCACGGGGGTGGCAGCATCATGCTGTGGGGTTGCTTTGCTGCAGGAGGGACTGGTGCACTTCACATAATAGATGGCATCATGAGGAAGGAAAATTAGGCGGATATATTGAAGCAACATCTCAAGACATCAGTCAGGAATTTAAAGCTTGGTCGCAAATGGGTCTTCCAAATGGACAATGACCCCAAGCATACTTCCAAAGTTGTGGCAAAATGGCTTAAGGACAACAAAGTCAAGGTATTGGAGTGGCCATCACAAAGCCCTGACCTCAATCCTATAGAAAATGTTTGGGCAGAACTGAAAAAGCGTGTGCGAGCAAGGAGGCCTACAAACCTGACTCAGTTACACCAGCTCTGTCAGGAGGAATGGGCCAAAATTCACCCAACTTATTGTGGGAAGCTTGTGGAAGGCTACCCGAACGTTTGACCCAAGTTAAATAATTTAAAGGCAATGCTACCAAATACTAATTGAGTGTATGCAAACTTCTGACCCACTGGGAATGTGATGAAAGAAATAAAAGCTGAAATAAATAATTCTCTCTACTATTATTCTGACATTTCACATTCTTAAAATAAAGTGGTGATCCTACCTGACCTAAAACAGGGAATTTTTACTAGGATTAAATGTCAGGAATTGTGAAACTGAGTTTAAATGTATTTGGCTAAGGTGTATGTAAACTTCTGACTTCAACTTTATCTATTTCATTTACTTTGGCAATGTGAACATATGTTTCCCATGCCAATAAAGCCCACTGAGTTGTATTAGCCCTATGGGGAAAGGAGAAGCTAGATGAATGGTCCCACAGAGAATAGGAGAGAATGAATGCAGTAAAGAGATGGGAGACCTGGAAAGGAGATGGCTGAGTGAGGGATGGAAATAGAAGGAGAAAGACTGAGGGAGAGTCTCAGAGGTGGAAGGGGGAGCGTGGGACTGTGAAAGTTGGCTGGTGTGAAACCCTGCCAACCCATAATCCTCACCTTGTGACTACTGCCTTAGACACTGCTGCCGAGGTCTCCCCCACCCTCTCCCCTCTCTCTCCCCACTGCCCTCTCCCCACTGCCCTCTCCCCCCACCCTCCAACCCCTCTCTCTCCCCACTGCCCTCTCCCCCCACCCTCCAACCCATCTCTCTCCCCCCACCCTCCAACCCATCTCTCTCCCCCCACCCTCCAACCCATCTCTCTCCCCACTGCCCTCTCCCCTCTCCCCCCACCCTCCAACCCCTCTCTCTCCCCTCTCCCCCACCCTCCAACCCATCTCTCTCCCCCCACCCTCCAACCCATCTCTCTCCCCCCACCCTCCAACCCCTCTCTCTCCCCTCTCCCCCCACCCTCCAACCCCTCTCTCTCCCCTCTCCCCTCTCCCCCCACCCTCCAACCCCTCTCTCTCCCCTCTCCCCCCACCCTCCAACCCTCACTCTCCCCACTGCCCTCTCCCCTCTCCCCCCACCCTCCAACCCCTCTCTCTCCCCACTGCCCTCTCCCCTCTCCCCCCACCCTCCAACCCATCTCTCTCCCCACTGCCCTCTCCCCTCTCCCCCCACCCTCCAACCCCTCTCTCTCCCCACTGCCCTCTCCCCCCACCCTCCAACCCATCTCTCTCCCCACTGCCCTCTCCCCTCTCCCCCCACCCTCCAACCCCTCTCTCTCCCCACTGCCCTCTCCCCCCACCCTCCAACCCATCTCTCTCCCCACTGTCCTCTACCCTCACCATCCACCCCCTCTCTCCTCACCCTCCACCCCCTCCCCTCCCCTCCCCTGGACTCGGTCACGTAGTCTGTGTGAGTACACAGCGGTAGCTACTAGCCAGTTTGGTGGCTGGTTTCAGCCGGTTAGAGGTGAGGGCAGGCCTTACATGATTTGTGAGAGGCTCTCTTGAAGCCAAGAGCTCATGGGTGTCTGTCTGTCTTCATTATCAGGCTGTGTGTGTGGCTGGAAACAGAGTAATAAATAATGGGTCATTATAACGCCTTAGTACAAAGCTGATAATGGCTCTGATAATAGGTTTAATAGCCTCAACGTGTGGAGACATATTTCTGCTGTAATGAGTTTTACCATTTTCTCCAACCGGTGCTTTTAGATTTGTCTAACTAGTCTTGCTCTTTAAGAACTTCAATGGTGCCTTGCTAAAGGGTGACTGTGTTGTCTTGTCTATTTGAGTTTACCTAACTACATTTTTCCCCCTCCCTCTCTCCTCTTCTCTCCTGTCTCCCTCCCCCTCTCCTTCTCTCTCTCTCTCCATTCTCGGCAGTGTTTCTGTGTTGATTTGGACCATACATATATGGCGTATGTGAGCGTCAGTGGAGACTTCTGCCAGGCACAGCACCTCGCCTTCGTGGACAAGTGAATCGTCCGCCCCCCTCGGGACTACGCTACCCAGAAGCCCCCCTGAAGCCAGCACACTGGGAACCCCTGTCTCCTCCAACAGTCCCCTAGGATATCGCGTAGTCCAAGGCCAGATTGCCCAGCTCTGTCCCCTGAGCGGCCAATAAGGAAACTGCCTAGTTCTCTTCTACTTGCTGCTTTCTCTCCCAGAAGCCAATCACATACCACTCTCCTGAATGGGGTAAAATCTGAATGTCCGATTGGATGACTGGTGGATAGTCTCTGCATACATTTTTTTGTTTGTTTATTTTTTGTAAAATATTTTTTCCATCCCCCTGTGGAGTCTTGTGGACTAGATCATCCAGTTTTTTGTTACCCCTCTTTTTATGTAAACCTTCCTGTAGCTATCCACCTGTGTTACCCACATCCTCCTCCACCTCTTCCCTTCGTTGACATCTTTTTATTGTTTTTTTTTAACCTACAGAATTCTACTACAAGTCCTTGCTGACATTAGAGCCAAAAGTAGTCATCCTTTTTGTACCTGATATTCTAAGTATTTCATTGTAATTGTTTTCAAAGCCGTCTCGCCAACATGAACCGCCCTGCTGCAGTGGAGATTACCTACGAGGGCATGAGGTTCCTCATCACACACAACCCCACCAACGCCACGCTCAACAAGTTCACTGAGGTGAGGCCGCCACGCTGTGTGTGCGTGTATAACCAATTCAACACTTGAGTTCACTGTGGAGAAACTTGCACATACAGTACCAGTCAAAGGTTTGGACACACCTACTCGTTCAAGGGTTTTTCTTTGTTTTACTATTTTCTAAGTTGTAGAATAATAGTGAAGACATCAACACTATGAAATAACACACATGGAATCATGTAGTAACCAAAAAAGTGTCAAACAAATCAAAATATATTTTTGATTCTTCAAAGTAGCCACCCCTTTGCCTTGATGATAGCTTTGCATTCTCTCAACCAGCTTCACCTGGAATGCTTTTCCAACAGTCTTGAAGGAGTTCCCACATATGCTGAGCACTTGTTGGCTGCTTTTCCTTCACTCTGCGGTCCAACTCATTCCAAACCATCTCAATTGGGTTGAGGTCGGGTGATTGTGGAGGCCAGGTCATCTGATGCAGCACTCCATCACTCTCCTTCTTAGCCAAATAGCCCTTACACAGCATGGAGGTGTGTTTTGGGTCATTGTCCTGTTGAAAAACAAATGATAGTCCCACTAAGCACAAACCAGATGGGATGGCGTATCGCTGCAGAATGCTGTGGTAGCCATGCTGGTTAAGTGTGCCTTGAATTCTAAATAAATCACAGACAGTGTCACCAGCAAAGCACCCCACACACCATAACACCTCCTCCTCCATTCTTTACGGTGGGAACTACACATGCGGAGATCATCCGTTCACCTACTCTGCGTCTCACAAAGACACGGCGGTTGGAACCAAAAATCTCAAATTTAGACTCATCAGACCAAAGGACAGATTTTCACCAGTCTAATGTCCATTGCTCGTGTTCCTTGGCCCAAGCAAGTCTCTTCTTATTGGTGTCCTTTAGTAGTGGTTTCTTTGCAGCAATTCGACCATGAAGGCCTGATTCACGCAGTCTCCTCTGAACAGTTGATGTTGAGATGTGTCTGTTGCTTGAACTCTGAGGTGCAGTTCATTGCCGATTTCTGAGGCTGGTAACTCTAATGTAACTCTGGGTCTTCCTTTCCTGTGGCGGTCCTCAAGAGAGCCAGTTTCATCATAGCACTTGATGGTTTTTGCGACTGCACTTGCAGAAACTTTCAAAGTTCTTGACATTTTCTGGGTTGACTGACCTTCATGACTTAAAGAAATGATGTTGTTCCTCTTTCATTATTTGAGCTGTTCTTGCCATAATATGGATATGTCCTGTATACCACCACTGCCTTGTCACAACACAACGGATTGGTTAAAAATTAACTTTTAACAAGGCACACCTGTCAATTTAAATTCATTCTAGATGACTACCTCATGAAGCTGGTTGAGAAAATGCCAAGAGTGTGCAAAGTTGTGATCAAGGCAAAGGGTGGCTACTTTGAAGAATCTCAAATATAAAATATATTTTGATTTGTTTAACACTTTATTTGGTTACTACATGATTCCATATGTGTTATTTCATAGTTTTGATGTCTTCACTATCATTCTACAATGTAGAAAAAAATAAAGAAAAACCCTGTACATCTGATTACATGCATCAATAACCTCACCAATGTAGCCTATAACAAACTCACCTCAACCTACAATTAAACACATATTTTAGAGTACAAAATTGACCCTCTCTCCATCCCTCTCTCACTACCCCTCTCTCTCCCCTACCTCTTGCTCTCTTTCTCTCTATCTCTCCTACTTCTTGCTCTCTTTCTCTCTCTCTCCCCCACCTCTCTTGCTATCTTTCTCTCTCTCCCCCTACCTCTTGCTATCTTTCTCTCTCTCTCTCCTACCTCTTGCTATCTTTCTCTCTCTCCCCCTACCTCTTGCTATCTTTCTCTCTCTCCCCCCCACCTCTCTCGCTATCTTTCTCTCTCTCCCCCCCACCTCTCTCGCTATCTTTCTCTCTCTCCCCCACCTCTCTTGCTATCTTTCTCTCTATCCCCCTACCTCTTGCTCTCTTTCTCTCTCTCTCCTACCTCTTGCTATCGTTCTCTCTCTCCCCCTACCTCTTGCTATCTCTCTCTCTCTCCCCCACCTCTCTCGCTATCTTTCTCTCTCTCCCCCCCACCTCTCTCGCTATCTTTCTCTCTCTCTCCCCCACCTCTCTTGCTATCTTTATCTCTCTCCCCCTACCTCTTGCTCTCTTTCTCTCTCTCTCTCTCTCCTACCTCTTGCTATCTTTCTCTCTCTCCCCCTACCTCTTGCTATCTTTCTCTCTCCCCCTACCTCTTGCTATCTCTCTCTCTCTCTCTCTCTCTCTCTCTCTCTCCTACCTCTTGCTATCTTTCTCTCTCTCCCCCCTCACCTCTCTTGCTATCTTTCTCTCTCTCTCTCCCCCTACCTCTTGCTATCTTTCTCTCTCTCTCCCCCTACCTCTTGCTATCTTTCTCTCTCTCTCTCCTACCGCTTGCCATCTTTCTCTCTCTCTCTCCCCCCACCTCTCTTGCTATCTCTCTTTGTCGCTATCTTCCTATCTCAGGAGCTGAAGAAGTTTGAGGTGAACACGCTGGTGAGAGTGTGTGACGCCACCTACGACAAGGTCCCAGTGGAGAAGGAGGGAATCCAAGTTGTGGTAAGGATAACAAACGCACACACTCCCAGAGAGGAGAGCAGTCAGAATTTCTACTGAACCAAAACAGGATCCCTTTGTTTCCTTCCGAGGAATTGAGGGTAGTTAGATTCACTTTGCCCCTCTCTGGAGAACTTCTGTTAGTCCGTCTGTTCCACTGTCCTCAACTGTCTGCCTCCCGCTGTGTGCTGAGCTAATGGGTGGAGAATTGGAAGGAATCTCTGGCTCAGATCCAGATGAATGGTGTTCCACCCAGGCCTTCTTGCTCTCTCTGTTGCACTCGTATGTGCACTGTATTGTCTTTCTCACAGCTAAGGCTAGTATTCTTAAAATATTTCTCTACAACATTCTTATTTTTTTCACTTGTCTCACAGGTGATTCAGGAAAACCAGAGACACTTTGGGATAGGAAATGTCTTATCCCCTCTCCTTGATACAGTTTTAATTAAGTGATCACCACCCCTCATCCTGGAGTGTTCCTCTCCCCATTATGCCTGTCACTCTCCAATGTATTGGATTAAATGTTATGCAGACTGTAATCACAATCCTGTTTCATATTGGTTGAGCACCGAGACCGGAAAAGCCATGCGTAGGGTTGCACAATTATGGTAACTTTCCAAACATTTTAGAGACATCCTGATTGGAAAGTTCCCAGAAACATGAGGGAATTGGCAGAAAATATGGGAATCGTCCAACCAGGATTTTTGGGAAAGATAGCAGAATTTTCAAAGCATGGCCAAACGCACGGCTGATTGGCAAACTACAGTGAAAAGCTATTAGTAACAAAACCCTTTCTGTCTGTTCCGGTCTTTGTCACTCTTCAAAAATATGAAACAGGATCTGTGATTGTTGCCTACATAAAACTGGCCCATGGTGTCAAAGGACAGTCACAGACTGGGAGAGAGAAGGCTGCAACAGGGAGAGGATGGTGTGGGAGAGAGAAGGCTGCAACAGGGAGAGGATGGTGTGGGAGAGAGAAGGCTGCAACAGGGAGAGGATGGTGTGGGAGAGAGAAGGCTGCAACAGGGAGAGGATGATGTGGGAGAGAGAAGGCTGCAACAGGGAGAGGATGATGTGGGAGAGAGAAGGCTGCAACAGGGAGAGGATGATGTGGGAGAGTGAAGGCTGCAACAGGGAGAGGATGATGTGGGAGAGAGAAGGCTGCAACAGGGAGAGGATGATGTGGGAGAGTGAGAGATGTGCTGAGACTGAGTCAGCACAAGTGCAGAGGCTCAGATGGTCAGGCTGTCTGCCAGGACACACTCACACACACACACACAGTACTTCAGCATATCAAGCTTCCCAACTTAGACACACATGATACAGCTGCTCTGCTCCAATCAGGCTTTGAGTCCTGTACTGCCTTTGAGCATTGAGCACTGGTTAATCCTCAAGTCTGTTGACGCACCCGTGCTTCAATCTAAGTAACATTTTAAAAATCCCCATCAAAATCCATCAGTTTAAGCTAGAGATATCTATTTTTAGCATGGGCTGCGTCTCAATCTACCGCATCCGCCTATGGCTGGCTTCCGCATCTGCTGTGGAAGGTGGCCGAGTTACAGCAGTGTTTGTCAGACCATGAGACTTCCCGAAAAATCGGCCTTCTCACGACAACGTCTGTAGCATCTGAACAGTTTGGCCTACAAACTATTATGGAAAGGGGAGACTCACGAACACGATGGTTTTCACCGTTTTTGCTCTACGACCCCCACAAGTGTCACGAGACTCGTCTGAAGGTAGCCCATTGATAGAGGAATTATGATTATGACTAAAATTGTTCCACCCCAATACTGATGATGACTGTGTGAACTGTGTTAGGGTTATCATTATAAACCCACTAACAGAGGGGGTGAGTTAGAAACTGCTGAGACAGACATTCCAGGAGAAAGGAGACTTAGAAGATGTCCTATTTAAACATTCTATTAAGGGTGTAACGATCCATCTACTACATCGATGTATCGATTTATATTCCTATGATCCAACTACATCGATCTGTGCTCGGCGAGTTGGCCTTTTGGACAACATATATCAATCTAACATCGTTTTAAAATGTAATAAATCGATTGTATCGATACTAGGAAATAACCCATTGGATTTAAGCACGTCAGACTTTTTATGGATGTTTTTTCTTAGCACTTTTAATGATAAAGGCTTTAAACATTACTCGATTTGGTCTGCCTATCCGTGACGTCATCGCCCCGCGCCAGCAGCAGCGCAAAGGCGCAAAGACAACAAAACATAGCATGGCGGACGACAGAGGAGAAGCCGACGAGCGAGAAATTATCAAGCCACCATTGCGGTCCTTACAAGAAACAGGAATCTAGGAAACTTCACCTGCACTGTCCAGTATCCAGGTATTTATTTCAGTCACACTGGTTGAATTTTTGGCTAAAAGGTTACTGAATCGATTTCAAGTCACTGAATCGTTTCGGATCGTATCGTTCTAAATGAACCAATATCGTCCTTGAATCGTATCGACAACCACGAATCGTGATCCAAATCGAATCGTTGTTAAAACGAATCGTTACACCCCTACATTCTATACTGTGGAAATGTACAGGCCGCCTAAAGGGGGGCGGAGCAAAGTTCCTTTGTGTAAAGGCATATATAAAGGCTGTATATGTGTTTTGGCGGGAGAGCTCTCCATGAATAAATAAAACCAGAGCATTACAACCTCTGGGAATTATTCAAGCTTGAGTTTAATTAGAGATAGAAATACTCGTGACACCCTTACAAACAAATGGCAACAAAAATAAGGGGTTAAATATGCGTAAAAAATATATATATTTCCTTAGCGTTCTTATATCTCCTAGACATAAGACACACTTCAAAACCTTATTCCATATTATTACTTTTTTGACTGTCTTTGCCTTTTTTTAACGTTTATTCAATATGTTTCTGTGGGCTATAGTAGTAAAGGCTGAATTCAATATTTTATCAAATAGTTTAAATATATTTGTTTATACCTAAAGGGTATCAAATAGCTAAATGATCTGTGGTAAGACCATCTTTAAAAACATTATGCTAGCTTAGTACCCCCCCCTAGCCCTTAAATGAACCCCCATCCCCAGCCCTTGGTTTGGTCCATGTTAAATGAACCCCCATCCCCAGCCCTTGGTTTGGTCCATGTTAAATGAACCCCCATCCCCAGCCCTTGGTTTGGTCCATGTTGATGTTTTTGTCCCTCTTCCGCCGTAGGACTGGCCCTTTGATGATGGTGCCCCGCCCCCCACCCAGATAGTGGATGACTGGCTGAACCTGCTGAAGACAAAGTTCAGAAACGAGCCTGGCTGCTGTATCGCCGTGCACTGTGTGGCGGGGCTGGGCCGGTGAGTGTGTTAACCTGTGTGTGTGTGTGTGTGTATATGTGTGTATATATATATATATATATATATATGTGTGTGTGTATATATATGTATATGTGTGTGTGTGTTTGTGTGTGTGTGTGTGTGTAAAGTGGGACATTTGATATGAATGAGTGTATGTGGGCTTGATTGTGTCGCGTGTCAACGACTGAAGCCTGTTCCAATGTTCCATGCTAAGCCTGTTAGCAAGTTAGCGTATGTTTTTATCCTCTTATCAATCTCTCCCTATCTATTAGCCTGCTAGCATTAGCCTGGTGCTTCTGTGGTTCTACCGGCTATTCTCATCCCCTCACTTTATAGCTAGCTTCTCTGCTGTTAGCGCCACTGTCTCTGTTAGGCTATCCAGCTAGTATTTTTCTCCAGAGTGTGCGCTGGACTCCTCATCCTCTCTGTTCAGTTTATTTCCTGTTAGTGTTGGCTTCTCTTTGTCTCTCTGTCATACTTCGTCTGGTCCTTCAGGGTATGCTCTGGACTCCTCATCCTCTCTAGCTTCTGTCCGGTTAGGTTTAGCCTCTCTCGTTCTCGCTCCCTGTTAGCCTGGTTCTCCAGGGTGTGCTGCTGTACACCATTTAGATTTCCCGGCCCTCAAGTTGGCCCCATAGAGCACGTGTCACTCATTCCACGGAGGGCTGAGTGTCTGCGGGTTTTCACTCCTCCCTTGTACTTGATTGATGAATTAAGGTCACTAATTAGTAAAGAACTCTTCTCGCCTGGTTGTCTAGGGCTTAGCAAAAAAACAGAAGACACTAGGCCCTCCATGGAATGAGTGACACCCCTACCATAGAGGCTCCCTCCCGCCGTCTGTGCCAAGACGGGCTCCACACTACTCACGCCTGTCCAGGGTTATAGCCTTCATTGATTCAGCGCATCGCTTAGACCAGTGTTTCCCTCCTCCAGTACCCCAACAGCCCAACTCCAGTCCTCCAGTACACACAACAGTACACATTTTAGTTGTAGCCCCAGACAAGCACACCAGATGCAACTCACCTTAGGGCTTGATGATTAGTTGACAAGTTGAATCAGGTGTGCTTGTTTCCTTGTGGGGACCGGCGAAATGTCCCCACTTGTCCAAATGATCCTTATTTTACTATCCTTGTGAGGACTTCTGGTTCCCACATGGATAGTAAAACCACACACACACACACACACATTGCTGTGGGCTCCCTAAGCAGTGGTGGTCAGACAGACCTGTTTTTCTGCATTCATCTCCTGGTGCTGTGTTTACTGCAGTCCTCAGGGCCGGCAGCATTCTGATGGTCTAAATCACACCAGCCAGCCACAGCCTTTAGAGACTCACAGCGTGGGAGGAGGAGCTAGTGGTGGTTGTTTTTTGCTCTCACACTCTGTTACGCCTTCTCACTTTCTATCTCGTCTCTGCCAGGGTTTCCGTTAGCCGGTAATTGCCGGCTTTCGGCCAATACATTAAAAGCCGATAAATAAAGTTGTTGCCGGCCAAATTAACTGGGAGAAAATACAATCCCGTTGCTAAATAATGCTTTTTATTAATTGATGGAAATATCAGTCGATGTAAATGCATTTGACCATCATGCTTATCGGTCTAGAGGTTAATTAGCAAAAAAAAAATATTTTCGTTAATCGTCATGTTTCTTATTTATCATACGCGCATAGCATATAGCGCTTACTTTGAGCGGAACATCTTGTCAGACAGCGCTGGTGCTACTGCTGCTTTTATAAGCCCAGTCATTGCGCATTCATTCTAAATGCAATTGTGTGTTAACAGTTGATGGCCACAATGTGAAAAGAGCTACTATTTTTATTTCTCAACTGGTAATTGAAGTGCGCATCCGATTCGACTATCAGCACATCACCCACCACTTTGCAATGTGAGCTGGAGGTAGTATGCATTTTGAAAATATATACTTAATTGTTTGAATGTTAAACCTGAACGTTTTACTACATATTATTAGGCATGTCTTGGCTTGCGTCAAGGTAGTGTATGCAAAATCCGTCCATAGAAACGGAAAGGCAATTATTTTACAACTTCCTCATATGCCATTGAAACCAAGTTAATTGCTATTGGTTTTCATATCAACTTTCTTTCCTTGTCCAGAAGTCAAAGGCACAATCCTAGTCATATTAACCAATTCTAGTTGTTGCATCTTTTAGATTTCTAACTGAGATTTTAATATCTGTTACATATGGAACTGCTCGCATCAGGTGCGCTGTTTAGAATGGTGTATTCCCGCAATTTGTTTGAAAATGAAATGTTATTGGCTGATCATTACAGGAGTTGCATGTTCTGTTAAGCTAAATTACCATAATCTAAATGTGATTTCTGTCATTCTGCACACCGTGGGTGGAAGCCCTAATGGTTTGTCATTCTGCGCACCGTGGGTGGAAGCCCTAATGGTTTGTCATTCTGCACACCGTGGGTGGAAGCCCTAATGGTTTGTCATTCTGCGCACCGTGGGTGGAAGCCCTAATGGTTTGACATTCTGCACACCGTGGGTGGAAGCCCTAATAGTTTGTCATTCTGCGCACCGTGGGTGGAAGCCCTAATGGTTTGTCATTCTGCACACCGTGGGTGGAAGCCCTAATGGTTTGTCATTCTGCGCACCGTGGGTGGAAGCCCTAATGGTTTGTCATTCTGCGCACCGTGGGTGGAAGCCCTAATGGTTTGACATTCTGCACACCGTGGGTGGAAGCCCTAATGGTTTGTCATTCTGCGCACCGTGGGTGGAAGCCCTAATGGTTTGTCATTCTGCACACCGTGGGTGGAAGCCCTAATGGTTTGTCATTCTGCGCACCGTGGGTGGAAGCCCTAATGGTTTGTCATTCTGCGCACCGTGGGTGGAAGCCCTAATGGTTTGTCATTCTGCACACCGTGGGTGGAAGCCCTAATGGTTTGTCATTCTGCGCACCGTGGGTGGAAGCCCTAATGGTTTGTCATTCTGCACACCGTGGGTGGAAGCCCTAATGGTTTGTCATTCTGCGCACCGTGGGTGGAAGCCCTAATGGTTTGTCTTTCTGCACACCGTGGGTGGAAGCCCTAATGGTTTGTCATTCTGCACATCGTGGGTGGAAGCCCTAATGGTTTGTCATTCTGCACACCGTGGGTGGAAGCCCTAATGGTTTGTCATTCTGCACACCGTGGGTGGAAGCCCTAATGGTTTGTCTTTCTGCACACCGTGGGTGGAAGCCCTAATGGTTTGTCATTCTGCACACCGTGGGTGGAAGCCCTAATGGTTTGTCATTCTGCGCACCGTGGGTGGAAGCCCTAATGGTTTTATGCACCCAATGCAAATGGGTCCTCATTTCTCAAATGGCCGGTAAATTAAAATCTTCCCGGTCACGTTGTCCAGCTCCACATTTTCCTAACGGAAACCCTGGCAAGCACAAAAGGGTGCTCATTCTGTCAGTCTTTCTCATATTCCCTCTATCGCTCTCCCACTTCTCTCCTCCCCCTCTTCTCTCTGAAAACCCACAAAAGAATGCTCTGTCAGCTTTGAGTTTTGACATTCCGGGCTGTCTGTCTGGGGAATTTTAAAGTTTTGTGGTGCATTTTTTTCCTTCTTGAGAAGTTTGCTTACAGTAACACACTTATCACACCAATTGTGTGTGGGCCAGGTTGTGAACGTGATGCCCCAGCTCATTTGCAGTGAACCCAGGCCACCCCCCTATGGGTTTCCCAGGCCAATGTCTCAGCTTTACAGTACACCCCCACCCTGCTACCCACATAACCTTGACACAGCATGCTTTACACTACATCCCCAGGCTAGTATATGTCGCTCGCGTTCTCTCATTTATTTATTTATATATATATTGTGTCTCTGTGCTGTAGAGCTCCAGTCCTGGTGGCCTTAGCGCTGATTGAAACTGGGATGAAGTATGAGGATGCGGTGCAGTTCATACGACAGTAAGTACCACTAACTTCCACACCAGTGGAGGCTGGTAAGGGAGGTGGGGGGGGGGGGGGGGGGGCTTGTATGGTATCAAACACGTGTTTTGATACTGTTCCATTCCAGCCGTTACTATGAGCCTGTCCTCCGATTTTAAAAGTGCCATCAGCCACCACTGTTCCACACAGGGCACGAAGCCCAAGAACCAATGTTTCTGTGCAGTGGAACCTGTAGTCATGTATTCTCTTCATTGGTTTGTTAGAATATGCCCAGGGCACATATTGATGTTGTTGCAGTTGTGCTGCATGGTCTCTTGTGACCATGAGACCACTTTTTTTTATTTCTCTCACCTCCCTCCCCTCAGGAAGAGACGTGGAGCGTTCAACTCCAAGCAGCTTCTTTACCTGGAGAAATACAGACCCAAGATGCGTCTGCGGTTCAAGGATGCCAACGGCCCCAACTGTTGTGTCCAGTAAAATGTCTGTGTGTGCGGCATCTCATCAAGAACACAGCAGCTAGTGGGAACAACATTATTCCAACCACGGGGAGAGAAAATGAGAGAGAGCTGTCAGTAATTATTGTGATTTGTTAACACTGAGACATGGCTAGTTGATCACAGAATCGATGAATCAACGAGCAAATGATTACATTTGAATTAATGCAAATCTAGGGGTCCAACCAGCCGAACCAATGAACAAGAAGGTCAACGCACACAGATATAGGCCCGCCTCCAAGATACCAGGGTCCAATCATTTTTTTTTCCCAGCGTTGAATCATGGGATAGCTCTTCCTCTTATATATATATATATTATTTTTTTTTACACATGAAAGTTTAACAATGGTGAGAAAAAAAATCAACAAATGTTAAAATGGTATCAATATTGATGATTTGTTTATTTTTCTATTATTAATTATATGAATTATGGATTTGCCCAGGGTTATGTACCTTTTTTTAGTGTTTGTAAACCCTTCAGCACATTAGAAGAAAAACAAAAAATTACTGTCCATTTGGCTATTGATGTATTTTTGTACAACACAAAAAGTTCCACTGAAAATGCAGTAATGTTTTTCTCTCCACCCCACTTGCTTGGATTCACTTTTTAATTACGGGGTTGGCTGGGTTTTAAATATGTCCGCTGTATTTATTCACTGGCTATAACTAGCAAGGCAGTCTGGAGTTGAGTTGGGGCAAGGACACTTCTTTTTTTTCTTTTTTTTTTTATAATTTAAAAAAAATCTTGCGGGAGTGCAATATTCAGTCCACCTCGGAAAAGCCCCCAAACCCCTTATGACCATCTCACTCACTCACTCACACACACACACACACACACACACACACACACACAACAAACAAACAGAGCCAGTTTCACAGGAAGGCACTTGGCTAGTCTTACTGTAGGTACTTTTTTCCATTCACCAAGGCTGCTTACTGGGTTTACAATAGGACTTCCCTACAATGACTGCGCATGCAAACAGATGCGCACACACACAATGATCTCAACTGTTAATCCCTGGTCTCACTCTGAAGGAAAAGAGGTGGAAAAGAAAGCAAATGGTCTGTTTTTTATCATCGTACCCATTTTGAAGACATCCTCAATTCCTATTGGTTTTAAAATAAATAAATAAATGGAAATAAGATTAACCTTGTATGATGTTATTTCATGTGATTATTTTCTCACCTTTTCCATGTTTTAGAGTATTTGAAACGAGCGCCTATTTATAATTGTTTTGGTCTACTTGTCATTCCCGCAGAATGTTTTGTGACATGAGGAATTGCTGAGTCACACGTAATGTTATCATGGCAAATATATCAATCATCTATTTGATTTGGATTGTGTCTCATCACCAGGCAAGCTCTATCCTGGAAGAGCGGCAGGTAACCTAGCGGTTAAGAGCATTGGGCCAGTAACCGAAAGGTCACTGGTTCAAATCCCTGAAATCTGTGCCCTTGAGCAAGGTACTTAACCCTAATTGCTCCTGTAAGTCGCTGTGGATAAGAGCGTCTGCTAAATGACTCAAATGTAACCCACAAGTCAAAAGGAAAAGAGAACACAAGACATACACTTGGAGGCCAGAGCTTGAGGCTAATGCATGGGGTGTAAACAGCTGGGGCCTCTTACCAACTGTGCGTACATTTCTTAAAAAATTCTGGCGTGTGTGGAGATTCTAGGATTTGCGTGCGCAACAAATTATTGGGATTTATCAAACTGTCTCATGCAAAATATGCATGTTTTCATTCACAGAATACTATAACCCCTCCTGGAAAAACCCTGCATTCACATTTTATGGTAACCACAATGCCCTAATTTGCTGTATGTTTTGCAGATGTTGGAACTGGGCCATGATAGTTGCTAAAACAAAGCGCAATGGCAAATGATCACATTTCTGCTGAGGTGTGGGCAGAATGTTTTAATCTTTTGCAGTAACTTTCTTTTAACACAATGCATGCCATTGCAAACACTGGCTGTGCATTCTGCAAGATTGATGTTCTATTGAACAATTTAAAAGTAGGGGAGAGCCAGGACTAAAGTGACACTGGGCGATAGTAATACACCCATTTTCACAAAAGCGA
The DNA here is from genome assembly GCF_964263955.1 of Coregonus lavaretus. Lineage (NCBI taxonomy): Eukaryota > Metazoa > Chordata > Actinopteri > Salmoniformes > Salmonidae > Coregonus > Coregonus lavaretus. Next base: position 72,266 of record NW_028164746.1, read on the forward strand.
GTGAGTGCATACATAATTGTATTTTTTATACTGGCCCCTCGTGGGAATCGAACCCACAACCCTGGCGTAGCAAACGCCATGCTCTACCAACTGAGCTACATCCCTGCCGGCCATTCCCTACCCTACCCTACCCTACCCTGGACGACGCTGAGCCAATTGTGCGCCGCCCCATGGGTCTCCCGGTCGCGGAAGGCTACGACAGAGCCTGGATTTGAACCAGGATCTCTAGTGGCACAGCTAGCACTGCGATGCAGTGCCTTAGACCACTTCGCCACTCGTGAACCACTGATTTAAGGCTTTTTTATCTCTCTCAGATATAGGGCAGACCATAGACTGTACAACATATGGGCGAAGCCATCGATGACATCACCCCATTGTTTCCTATGAGAATGCTCAGTGGCAAGTTTCATTTCAGCGTGTCGCCATCTTGTTACATGGAGGGGTTAGGTGAAGGGTTAGCTAACATGCTAAGTAGTCGTCCATATTGTGTACAGTCTATGGTCTGTCCTATAGCTGAGAGATAAGAAAGATCAGGAAACTTTCTTTTTTTAAATTGTACACATAAAAAGAAAAAAAATAGGCACTAAACTACTTCCATATATACTTCCATTCATTTTTTAAACTGGTACTGGGCTACCTTCAGGCGAGTCTTGTGAGGCTTGAGGGCGTCCTAGAGAAAAACAACATGTACATGTTCATGAGAGAAACATTGCATGCACAGTTTGGATACTCTAGGAAGTGACGTTGCAGGCTCGGTTAGTGCTGCCCCCTCTCATGGAGTATCTCAATTTGAAGGCCTACCGAGGTACTGCAGACTCATTGGCAACTAAAATGTCCTTATAACTTTGTGTGTGGTTTTAAAGTAATCGGTTCAAGGACATACATCTGGTGAAATAGAAGCAATTATTGGTACCATGATTGTATACAACAACAAAAAAATCCACGAATATTAACAACGAAGATCGCCATTTCCCCATTCACTATAATCAGAGATCCAGTTTTCTGGAAACAATGCCTGCAGTACCGCAGTCGGCCTTCAACTTGAAATCCTCAATGTGAGGGGGCAGTCATCCTCCCCTGGGACAGACACTTCAAAACAAACTTCCTTTATATTAGACAATCCGTTTTCCCATGTATGAATATGTTATTCAATGCGTTTCTATGGGCTAATAGCAGTAAGTCCAAATGCAATGTTTCATCAAATTGTTTTATATTTTTTATATACCTAAAGTGGTCCTAAAATTCTAAATCCAATATCTAAATGGTCCTTAGTTTGACCATCTTAAAACAAATCCATATGTTAGCTTAGTATAGTAGACACGCTTTCCCTTCAAGTTCAACATTTATAAATACCAACCTTTGCAGGAAAACTGCCGCATTCGTCTTTTTTGTGCGCATGCACCTTTGATAAGTATTCCCTAAAGAAGACTGCCCAAAACGGTGTGCTATGGAGAGTTGTCGATGGCCTATTCTCCATGAGAAGCGATGAAACTAATAAGTAAGCTTCACATCAAACACTTCCTATCAAGTAGCCTATTTATTTGCAGGTTAAGTATCTACAGGTTGGACGAGGGTCGGCCATTATCTTGGCCAAATATTGCATACTCCTTATTGGGCTCCCGAGTGGCGCAGTGGTCTAGAATTTGTTCTTAACTGACTTGCCTAGTTAAATAAAAATAAAAGTGCCAGTCTTTCTGTTCAGGTATGTTTTTGTGAAAAGTTAGGGTTATGAGTTGATATATTAATTGATGATTTAAAGAGGTAGGCTAGGTAGTGCTGTTGAACCTCAAGTAGAAGTTACCTGACGTTAGGAATGAGAAGCTAACAAGTGATATTGATGCTTTTCCGTCACGTTCTGATTAGCCTGGCTGAAGCGCGACCCACGTGACTACACAGCGCGCTGGCTTCAGCCAGACTACTTTCTGATATCAATGAGGGCCAAACGCCATCTGGTGTTTGTACAATGAATTATCAACAAAGTCTTCATGGTAAAGCCCATCATATAAAGGCTGAGGCTACTTCATTTAGGATCTCTCAGCTCAATATCCATTAACAAATGCCTGTTTTAATAATGAATTAGCCCTAATGATAAAGGAGACTGTTTGATAGACCTAACAATATTAAAATCTTTAAAGATTTCATACATCATAGCTTTATTCATATTCAAAATGCATTTTCAATGACTTGCAACAACCAAGGGTATGCCCGCCACACCTTGATCAAATCACTTCCAACTAGAATGGCTTGGTAGCACAGGAGGTTGGCAGCACCTTAATTGGGGAGAATGGGCTCGTGGTAATGACTGGAGCGGAATCAATGGAATGGTATTACATTTACGTTTTAGTCATTTAGCAGACACTCTTATCCAGAGCGACTTACAGGAGCAATTAGGGTTAAGTGCCTTGCTCAAGGGCACATCGACATATTTTTCACCTAGTCTGAGATTAGAACCAGCGACCTGTCGGTTACTGGCACAACGCTCTTAACCACTAAGCTACCTGCTGCCCCTGGTATCAAGCACATGGTTTCCAGGTGTTTGATGCCATTCCATTTGCTCCATTCTGGCCATTATTATGAGCCGCTTGGTAGTCCACGTGACTCTCTGACCTCGTTTGCAGTCATCTTCCGTTTCTGATAACAGTAGGCTATCATTAAATGGGCCATTAAACCGCACCTCTCCCGGTATTTCCCGGGCTCTCCCTGTACTCGTTGTTATGGTTGGCACGTGTGACCTTGTCCTCGAGACCGGTGACTCACCACGTGAAGCGATAGGGACACCGGCTGACGCTGACGGGAGAGTGAGTCACCCTATCGGCACTCACTGCGAGCCAAGACCGACAGAGATAGGCCAACGAGCAGAACGCGCGCGCAACCCCCTGCTGCTGTGAGGGTGAAATAATACAATCTATTGAGACTAGATGTATGAATAATAGTATCCTACAATAATAGTGGGCCATGGGCCTCTACAGGTTTTGCAATGAGTTACGCTGTAGGCTACTGAAATCCTAAAACAGCCTATTCTAGCATGGAATTCATGGAATCCCATTCTTGTCACGAAGTTACCTGTGGTTGATTAAAACTACAAGGAACAGTTGCTTTACTTCCGTGTTGTGCCACATATGGGAGAGGCTATAAGGACACTGCTGACCTGCAAAACGACTAACCAAAACTTAAAACCTACCCTTCTTACCTTAACCCTAACCCTAATTGTTACCTTAACCGAATTTTAACCAATTCTGAAATTAAATACTGGTTTGCACATCAGGAGTGTCTGTATAGCCTTTACCCTCACGGATCATTGTGTCGTGTTGGATTCTGAGAATGTGGGTAAGCAAGGCAGGGGCCCTGTTTAAAATGCATCATTCCTTCCTTGGAGTAGCCTTATCACTTATCAGGGGCTGTAGGCTATGTATTAATCATCTCATCTCTCAATGCTCAGTTTCCTCTGTCTGTTTAAAGCAAATCAAATTGTATTGGTCGTGTACACATATTTAGCAGATGTTATCGCAGGTGCAGTGAATGATTATGTTTCTAGCTCCAGTGCAGTATACCAAACAATACACACAAATCCCCAACATTTCAAGAAAGAAATTAAGAAATATCAGAATGAGCAATGTCGGAGTCTGGAATATATATATTAAAAAATATATATTTATATTCCGGACTCTGACATTGCTCGTACTGTGTGTGTGTGTGTGTGTGTGTGTGTGTATATATATATATATATACTGAACAAAAATATAAACGCAACATTCAACAATTTCAACAGTTTTACTGAGTTACAGTTCATATAAGAAAATCAGTAAATTGAAATAAATGCATTGGGCCCTAATCTATGGATTTCACATGACTGGGCAGGGGTGCAGCCATGGGTGGGCCTGGGAGGGTATCGCCCTACCCACTGGGGAGCCAGGCCCAGCCAATCAGAATGAGTTTTTCCCCCACAAAAGGGCTTTACTACAGACAGAAATACAGTTTCATCAGCTGTCCGGGTGGCTGGTCTCAGACGATCCCGCAGGTGAAGAAGCCGGTCTGCGGTTGTGAGGCCGGTTGGACGTATTGCTAAATACTCTAAAACGACGTTGGAGGCGGCTTATGGTAGAGAAATTAACAATAGATTCTCTGGCAACAGCTCTGGTGGACATTCCTGCAGTCAGCATGCCAATTGCACGCTCCCTTAAAACTGGAGACATCTGTGGCATTGTGTTGTGTGACAAAACTGCACATTTTGGGGTGGTCTTTATTGTCCCCAGCACAAGTTGGACCTGTGTAATGATCATGCTGTTTAATCAGCTTCTTGATATGCTACACCTGTCAGTTAGATGGATTATCTTGGCAAAGGAGAAACAAATGTGTGCAAAACATTTGAGAGAAATAAGCTTTTTGTGTGTATGGCATGTTTCTGGGGTCTTTTATTTCAGCTCATGAAACATTGGACCAACACTTTACATGTTGTGTTTATATTTTTGTTCAGTGTATATATATATATATATACATACACTGAGTGTACAAAACATTAGAAACACATGCTCTTTCCATGACATAGACTGACCAGGTGAATCTAGGTAAAAGCTAAGATCTCTTATTTATGTCACTTGTTAAATCCACTTCAATCAGTGTAGATGAAGGGGAGGCGACAGGTTAAATAAGGATTATTAAGCTTTGAGACATGGATTGTGTATATGTGCCATTTAGAGGGTGAATGGGCAAGACAAAATATTTAAGTGCCTTTGAACAGGGTATGGTAGTAGGTGCAAGGCGCACCGGTTTGAGTGTGTCAAGAACTGCAACGCTGCTGGGTTTTTCATGCTCAACAGTTTCCCACGTGTATCAAGAATGGGCCACCACCCAAAGGACTTCCAGACAACATTGCACAGCTGTGGGAAGCATTGGAGTCAACATGGGCCAGCATCCCTGTGGAACGCTTTCAACACCTTGTAGAGTCCATGCCCCAACGAATTGAAGCTGTTCTGAGGGCAAAAGGGGGTGCAACTCAATATTAGGAAGGTTTTCCTAATGTTTTGTACACTCAGTGTATATAATGGTGTGTGTATAGACAGTATGGACAGTATATGAATAGGAAAGGTGAGTACAGCAGTAGTTCTATAGGATGAGCCTTGACTAGAATACAGTGTATACATATGAAGTGGGTAAAACAGTATATAAACATTATTAATGTGACCAGTGTTCAATGACTATGTACAGTACATAGGCTGCAGGGTAGAGTACCAGGTGGTAGCTGGCTAGTAGTGACTAAGTTCAGGGTAGAGGACCAGGTGGTAGCTGGCTAGTAGTGACTAAGTTCAGGGTAGAGTACCAGGTGGTAGCTGGCAAGTAGTGACTAAGTTCAGGGTAGAGTACCAGGTGGTAGCTGGCTAGTAGTGACTAAGTTCAGGGTAGAGTACCAGGTGGTAGCTGGCTAGTAGTGACTAAGTTCAGGGTAGAGGACCAGGTGGTAGCTGGCTAGTAGTGACTAAGTTCAGGGTAGAGTACCAGGTGGTAGCTGGCTAGTAGTGACTAAGTTCAGGGTAGAGTACCAGGTGGTAGCTGGCTAGTAGTGACTAAGTTCAGGGTAGAGTACCAGGTGGTAGCTGGCAAGTAGTGACTAAGTTCAGGGTAGAGTACCAGGTGGTAGCTGGCTAGTAGTGACTAAGTTCAGGGTAGAGTACCAGGTGGTAGCTGGCTAGTAGTGACTAAGTTCAGGGTAGAGGACCAGGTGGTAGCTGGCTAGTAGTGACTAAGTTCAGGGTAGAGTACCAGGTGGTAGCTGGCTAGTAGTGACTAAGTTCAGGGTAGAGTACCAGGTGGTAGCTGGCTAGTAGTGACTAAGTTCAGGGTAGAGTACCAGGTGGTAGCTGGCAAGTAGTGACTAAGTTCAGGGTAGAGTACCAGGTGGTAGCTGGCAAGTAGTGACTAAGTTCAGGGTAGAGTACCAGGTGGTAGCTGGCTAGTAGTGACTAAGTTCAGGGTAGAGTACCAGGTGGTAGCTGGCTAGTAGTGACTAAGTTCAGGGTAGAGGACCAGGTGGTAGCTGGCTAGTAGTGACTAAGTTCAGGGTAGAGTACCAGGTGGTAGCTGGCAAGTAGTGACTAAGTTCAGGGTAGAGTACCAGGTGGTAGCTGGCTAGTAGTGACTAAGTTCAGGGTAGAGTACCAGGTGGTAGCTGGCTAGTAGTGACTAAGTTCAGGGTAGAGGACCAGGTGGTAGCTGGCTAGTAGTGACTAAGTTCAGGGTAGAGTACCAGGTGGTAGCTGGCTAGTAGTGACTAAGTTCAGGGTAGAGTACCAGGTGGTAGCTGGCTAGTAGTGACTAAGGTCAGGGTAGAGTACCAGGTGGTAGCTGACTATAAGTTACTAAGTTCAGGGTAGAGGACCAGGTGGTAGCTGGCTAGTAGTGACTAAGTTCAGGGTAGAGGACCAGGTGGTAGCTGGCTAGTAGTGACTAAGTTCAGGGTAGAGGACCAGGTGGTAGCTGGCTAGTAGTGACTAAGTTCAGGGTAGAGTACCAGGTGGTAGCTGGCAAGTAGTGACTAAGTTCAGGGTAGAGTACCAGGTGGTAGCTGGCTAGTAGTGACTAAGTTCAGGGTAGAGTACCAGGTGGTAGCTGGCTAGTAGTGACTAAGTTCAGGGTAGAGGACCAGGTGGTAGCTGGCTAGTAGTGACTAAGTTCAGGGTAGAGGACCAGGTGGTAGCTGGCTAGTAGTGACTAAGTTCAGGGTAGAGTACCAGGTGGTAGCTGGCTAGTAGTGACTAAGTTCAGGGTAGAGGACCAGGTGGTAGCTGGCTAGTAGTGACTAAGTTCAGGGTAGAGTACCAGGTGGTAGCTGGCTAGTAGTGACTAAGTTCAGGGTAGAGGACCAGGTGGTAGCTGGCTAGTAGTGACTAAGTTCAGGGTAGAGTACCAGGTGGTAGCTGGCTAGTAGTGACTAAGTTCAGGGTAGAGTACCAGGTGGTAGCTGGCTAGTAGTGACTAAGTTCAGGGTAGAGTACCAGGTGGTAGCTGACTAGAAGTTACTAAGTTCAGGGTAGAGGACCAGGTGGTAGCTGGCTAGTAGTGACTAAGTTCAGGGTAGAGTACCAGGTGGTAGCTGGCTAGTAGTGACTAAGTTCAGGGTAGAGTACCAGGTGGTAGCTGGCTAGTAGTGACTAAGTTCAGGGTAGAGTACCAGGTGGTAGCTGGCTAGTAGTGACTAAGTTCAGGGTAGAGTACCAGGTGGTAGCTGGCTAGTAGTGACTAAGTTCAGGGTAGAGGACCAGGTGGTAGCTGGCTAGTAGTGACTAGTCTCTGGGTCCCAGCTTTAATGCACCTGTTCTGTCTCCACCTTCTAAATGGTAGTGAAATGAACAGACCTTGGCTCGGGTGGCTGAGGTCCTTGATGATCTTCTTGGCCTTCCTGTGACACCGGGTGCTGTAGGTGTCCTGGAGGGCAGGCAGTGTGTCCCCAATGATGCGTTGGGCAGACCGAACCACCCTCTGTAGATCCCTGCGGTTGCAGACATTGCAATTGCCATACCAGCCAGTGATACAGCCCAACAGGAGGCTCTCAATGGTGCATCTGTAGAAGTTTGTGAGGGTCATAGGGGTCAAGCCCAATTTCTTCAGCCTCCTGAGGTTGAAGAGGCGCTGTTGTGCCTTCTTCACCACACTGTCTGTGTGGATGGACCATTTCAGAACTTAAAGCTTTTCACACTCTCCACTGCGGTCCCGTCGATGTGGATGGGGGCGTGCTCTCTCTGCTGTCTCCTGAAGTCCACGATCAGCTCCTTGGTTTTGTTGACGTTGAGGGAGAGGTTATTTTCTTGGCAGCACTCTGCCAGGGCCCTAGCATCCTGCCTGTAGGCTGTCTCGTCCCCTGCTATGGGTAAACCCATCATTTCTCTGCCAGGGCCCTAGCATCCTGCCTGTACGCTGTCTCGTCCCCTGCTATGGGTAAACCCATCATTTCTCTGCCAGGGCCCTAGCATCCTGCCTGTAGGCTGTCTCGTCCCCTGCTATGGGTAAACCCAGCAGCACTCTGCCAGGGCCCTAGCATCCTGCCTGTAGGCTGTCTCGTCCCCTGCTATGGGTAAACCCATCATTTCTCTGCCAGGGCCCTAGCATCCTGCCTGTAGGCTGTCTCGTCCCCTGCTATGGGTAAACCCAGCAGCACTCTGCCAGGGGCCTAGCATCCTGCCTGTAGGCTGTCTCGTCCCCTGCTATGGGTAAACCCATCATTTCTCTGCCAGGGCCCTAGCATCCTGCCTGTAGGCTGTCTCGTCCCCTGCTATGGGTAAACCCATCATTTCTCTGCCAGGGCCCTAGCATCCTGCCTGTAGGCTGTCTCGTCCCCTGCTATGGGTAAACCCATCATTTCTCTGCCAGGGCCCTAGCATCCTGCCTGTAGGCTGTCTCGTCCCCTGCTATGGGTAAACCCATCATTTCTCTGCCAGGGCCCTAGCATCCTGCCTGTAGGCTGTCTCGCCCCCTGCTATGGGTAAACCCAGCAGCCCTCTGCCAGGGCCCTAGCATCCTGCCTGTAGGCTGTCTCGTCCCCTGCTATGGGTAAACCCATCATTTCTCTGCCAGGGCCCTAGCATCCTGCCTGTAGGCTGTCTCGTCCCCTGATATGGGTAAACCCATCATTTCTCTGCCAGGGCCCTAGCATCCTGCCTGTAGGCTGTCTCGTCCCCTGCTATGGGTAAACCCATCATTTCTCTGCCAGGGCCCTAGCATCCTGCCTGTAGGCTGTCTCGTCCCCTGCTATGGGTAAACCCAGAAGCCCTCTGCCAGGGCCCTAGCATCCTGCCTGTAGGCTGTCTCGTCCCCTGCTATGGGTAAACCCATCATTTCTCTGCCAGGGCCCTAGCATCCTGCCTGTAGGCTGTCTCGTCCCCTGCTATGGGTAAACCCATAATTTCTCTGCCAGGGCGCTAGCATCCTGCCTGTAGGCTGTCTCGTCCCCTGCTATGGGTAAACCCATCATTTCTCTGCCAGGGCCCTAGCATCCTGCCTGTAGGCTGTCTCGTCCCCTGCTATGGGTAAACCCATCATTTCTCTGCCAGGGCCCTAGCATCCTGCCTGTAGGCTGTCTCGTCCCCTGCTATGGGTAAACCCAGCAGCCCTCTGCCAGGGCCCTAGCATCCTGCCTGTAGGCTGTCTCGTCCCCTGCTATGGGTAAACCCATCATTTCTCTGCCAGGGCCCTAGCATCCTGCCTGTAGGCTGTCTCGTCCCCTGCTATGGGTAAACCCATCATTTCTCTGCCAGGGCCCTAGCATCCTGCCTGTAGGCTGTCTCGTCCCCTGCTATGGGTAAACCCATCATTTCTCTGCCAGGGCCCTAGCATCCTGCCTGTAGGCTGTCTCGTCCCCTGCTATGGGTAAACCCAGCAGCCCTCTGCCAGGGCCCTAGCATCCTGCCTGTAGGCTGTCTCGTCCCCTGCTATGGGTAAACCCATCATTTCTCTGCCAGGGCCCTAGCATCCTGCCTGTAGGCTGTCTCGTCCCCTGCTATGGGTAAACCCATCATTTCTCTGCCAGGGCCCTAGCATCCTGCCTGTAGGCTGTCTCGTCCCCTGCTATGGGTAAACCCAGCAGCCCTCTGCCAGGGCCCTAGCATCCTGCCTGTAGGCTGTCTCGTCCCCTGCTATGGGTAAACCCAGCAGCCCTCTGCCAGGGCCCTAGCATCCTGCCTGTAGGCTGTCTCGTCCCCTGCTATGGGTAAACCCAGCAGCCCTCTGCCAGGGCCCTAGCATCCTGCCTGTAGGCTGTCTCGTCCCCTGCTATGGGTAAACCCAGCAGCTCTCTGCCAGGGCCCTAGCATCCTGCCTGTAGGCTGTCTCGTCCCCTGCTATGGGGAAACCCAGCAGCACTCTGCCAGGGCCCTAGCATCCTGCCTGTAGGCTGTCTCGTCCCCTGCTATGGGTAAACCCAGCAGCACTCTGCCAGGGCCCTAGCATCCTGCCTGTAGGCTGTCTCGTCCCCTGCTATGGGTAAACCCAGCAGCACTCTGCCAGGGCCCTAGCATCCTGCCTGTAGGCTGTCTCGTCCCCTGCTATGGGGAAACCCATCATTTCAATTTTGACTGTGTGGAGTCTTGTAAGATGCTAAAACACGGTTTGAAAATGAAATGGTTTTGCTCCGCAGCGCCAGCGAATGAAACATGCCAGCCGCCTGCCAGCTTAGCCTGCAGGGAGTTATTTTCCAAATGCACTGTATAGTGCAGAAGTACTCAGAGCACATTAGACATAAACAATTGATCAAAACATACTATTTAATCTATGTGTTTTACATATACATTTCCTGCATTAAATATTGATGATAATAAACACTTTTGTTTTTCAAATAAGGGAGAGGCTATCAAATATTTCAGACACACACCTCATTATGGTCTAAAACGCAAAACTGTTCTTAGATCAGCACATGACCTTTATTTCATTGAGGGGAAACTATTAAGTGGAATCCTTCATTCACCACCTTTCCGGTCCTCTTAGGAGTAATGACTTAATTGAAGGGAGGAAGGAGTGATACATTTTCTAAGTATCCCAACAGATCCTATGTACGGGTTTCTTAGCAGGAAGTCCTGATCTTATACAGTTATAAACACACAGTGTTTAGCATTAGCATAATGCTAGCATAGAGCACAATTATAAATGTATGTAGCTATAACAGTTCAATTTTGAATCCATCCTGCCCCTTTAAAAATACATGCTCGCTCTCGGCTTTTTTCCCTTAATGAGGTGTGTGTCTGAAATATTTGATAGCCTCTTCCTCATTTGAAAAATAAATGCGTTTATTGTCATCAATATTTGATGCAAGAAATGAATATATGTAAAACACATAGATTAATTAGTATGTTTTGATCAATTGTTTCTGTCTAATGCGCTCTGACTACTTCTGCAGTATAACTCCCTGCAGGCTAAGCTGGCAGGCTGGCACGTTTCATTCGCTGGCGCTGCGGAGCAAAGCCATTTAATTTTCAAACCGTGTTTTAGCATCTTTAAAGACTCCACACAGTCAAAATTTAAATGATCGGTTTACCCATAACGGGGATAAATATAAATTCTGTTCTGTGAAGTGGATGTTTTCTCATATCGTGGAATTGTTGCTGGAAGGGGGAAAATAATAAATACCCAAATGATGAGACTAGATACTTATGTCTGTTGTCTGTTGTCTGTTGTCTGTTGTCTGGCTTCCATAGACATACAATATGTATATATATACAAAAGTATGTGGACATTCCTTTAAATTAGTGGATTCTGCTATTTCAGCCACCCGGTTGCTGACAGGTTTATAAAATCGAGCGCACAACCATGCAATCTCCATAGACGAACATTGGCAGTAGAATGGCATTACTGAAGAGCTCAGTGACTTTCAACGTGGCACCGTCATAGAATGCCACCTTTCCAACAAGTCAGTTCGTCAAATCTCTGCCCTGCTAGAGCTGCCCCGGTCAACTGTAAGTGCTGTTATTGTGAAGTGGAAATGTCTAGGAGCAACAACGGCTCAGCCGCGAAGTGGTAGGCCACACAAGCTCACAGAACGGGACCGTTGAGTGCTGAAGCGCGTAAAAATCGTCTCTCCTCGGTTGCAACACTCACTACCGAGTTCCAAACTAGCTCTGGAAGCAATGTCAGCACAATAACTGTTTGTCGGGAACTTAATGAAATGGGTTTCCATGGCCGAGCAGCCGCACACAATCTGGCAGTCCGTCGGACGAATCTGGGTTTGGCGGATGCCAGGAGAATGCTACCTGCCCGAATGCTAGTGCCAACTATAAAGTTTGGTGGAGGATGAATAATGGTCTGGGGCTGTTTTTGATGGTTTGGGCTAAGCCCCTTAGTTCCAGTGAAGGGAAATCTTAACGCTACAGCAAACAATGACATTCTAGACAATTCTGTGCTTCCAACTTTGTGGGAACAGTTTGGGGAAGGCCCTTTCCTGTTTCAGCATGTCAATGCCCGCATGCACAAAGCGAGGTCCTTACAGAAATGGTTTGTTGAGTTCGGTGTGGAAGAACTTGACTGGCCTGCACAGAGCCCTGACCTCAACCCCATCGAACACCTTTGGGATGAATTGGAACGCCGACTGGGAGCCAGGCCTTATCGGCCAACATCAGTACCCGACCTCACTAATGCTTTTGTGGCTGAATGGAAGCAAGTCCCAGCAGCAATGTTCCAACATCTAGTGGAAAGCCTTCTCAGAAGAGTGGAGGCTGTTATAGCATCAAAAGGGGGACCAACTCCATATTAATGCCCATGATTTTGGAATGAGATGTTCGACGAGCGGGTGTCCACATATTTTTGGTCATGTAGTGTAAGTTACTATGTGTATCAATAGTTTGTCCTGAGGTAAATTACCATATGTATCAATAGTTTGTCCTGAGGTAAATTACCATATGTATCAATAGTTTGTCCTGAGGTAAATTACCATATGTATCAATAGCTTGTCCTGAGGCCAGGTGGTCAGGGAACACGACTGGCCCTATGAATTGGGGCTGGTGAAAACATAAAGTATTCAGACCTCTTGACTTTTTCCACATTTTCTTACTTACTTTGTTGACGCACCTTTGGCAGCGATTATAGCCTGTTGTCTCCTTGGGTATGACGCTACAAGCTTGGCACACCTGTATTTGGGGAGTTTCTCCCATTTTCCTCTGCAGATCATCTCAAGCTCTGTCAGGTTGGATGGGGAGCATCGCTACACAGCTATTTTCAGGTTTCCCATTCTTCTCTGCAGATCATCTCAAGCTCTGTCAGGTTGGATGGAGAGCATCGATGCACAGCTATTTTCAGGTCTCTCCAGAGTTGTTAGATCGGGTTCAAGTCCGGGCTCTGGCTGGGCCACTCAAGGACATTCAGAGACTTGTCCCGAAGCCACTCCTGCGTAGTCTTGGCTGTGTGCTTAGGGTCGTTGCCCTGTTGGAAGGTGAACCTTCGCCCCAGTCTGAGGTCCTGAGCGTTCTGTAGCAGGTTTTCATCAAGGATCTCTCTGTACTTTGCTCCATTAATCTTTCCCTCGATCCTGACTAGTCTCCCAGTCCCTGCCGCTGAAAAACATCCCCACAGCATGATGCTGCCACCACCATGCTTCACCTTAGGGATGGTGCCTGGATTCCTCCAGTCGTGACGCTTGGGATTCAGGCCAAAGAGAATCTTCGTTTCATTAGACCAGAGAATCTTGTTTTGCATGGTCTGAGAATCCTTTAGGTGCCTTTTGGCCAACTCCAAGACGGCTATCATGTGCCTTTTACTGAGGAGTGGCTTCCGTCTGGCCACTCTACCATAAAGGCCTGATTGGTGGGGTGCTGTAGAGATGGTTGTCCTTCTGGAAGGTTCTCCCATCTCCACAGAGGAACTCTGGAGCTCTGTCAGAGTTACCATCGGGTTCTTGGTCACCTCCCTGACCAAGGCCCTTCTCCCCCGATTGCTCAGTTTGGCCGGTCGGCAAGCTCTAGGAAGAGTCTTGGTGGTTCCAAACTTCTTCCATTTAAGAATGATGGATGCCACTGTGTTCTTGGGGACCTTCAACGCTGCAGACATTTATTGGTACCCTTCCCCAGATCTGTGCCGCAACACAATCCTGTGTCAGAGCTCTACAGACAATTCCTTCCACTTCATTGCTTGGTTTTTGCTCTGACATGCACTGTCAACTGTGGGACCTTATATAGACAGGTGTGTGTGCCTTTCCAAATCATGTCCAATCAATTGAATTTACGAAAGGTGTACACCAATCAAGTACCCTGGCGCCGACGAAGATGGCGGCCTCGCAACTAGCACTTAGGAAACTTTGCGGTATTTTATTTTATTTTTATGTATTATTTTTTACATTAATTGCTCAGAAAGTGTTTTGTATCATTACATACAGTCTGGAAAAACTATTGAATATCAGAGCGGCGGTAACTCACCAGCATTATGACCAGGAATATGACTTTCCCGAAGCAGATCTTTTGTTTGCTCTTCCCAGGGCAATTGAACTGATTCCAGCGGCAGACCTGAAACATCGCCGGTGGAGGAGAGGCACTCGGAGTGGCCTGCTGGTTTGACTTAGGAGGCGCGCACACCACCTACCGCTTCCAAGTATACTACTCGCTAATGTTCAGTCTTTGGATAACAAAGTCGACGAGCTCAGGGCAAGAATTTCTTTCCAGAGAGACATCAGGGCCTGTAACATACTTTGTTTCACGGAAACATGGCTCTCTGGGGATATTCTGTCGAAATCGGTCCAGCCAGATGGGTTCTCAGTTCATCGCGCCGACATAAATAAATATCTCTCCGGGAAGCAGAAGGGTGGAGGTGTGTGTTTCATGATTAACGACTCATGGTGTAATTGTAGTAACATACAGGAACTCAAGTCCTTTTGTTCACCCGACCTGGAATACCTCACAATCAAATGCTGACCATATTATCTCCCAAGATAATTTTCTTTGGTTATAGTCACGGCCGTGTATATCTGCCTGGTACAGCAACTGCACCGCCCACAACCGCTGGGCTCTCCAGAAGGTGGTGCGGTCTGCTGAACACATTACCGGGGGGGCAAACTACCCGCCCTCCTGTACACCTACAACACCCGATGTCACAGGAAGGCCAAAATGATCATCAAGGACATCAACCACTCGAGCCACTGCCTGTTCACTCCACTATCATCCAGAAGTCGAGGTCAGTACAGGTGCATCAAAGCTGGGACCAAGAGAATAAAAAACAGCTTCTATCTCAAGGCCATCAGGCTGTTAAATAGCCATCACTAGCACATTAGTCTGCTGCTTCTTATTGAAATCACTGGCCACTTTAAGAAATGGAACACTAGTCACTTTAATAATGTTTACATATCTTGCATTACTCATCTCATATGTATATACTGTATTCTATAATATTCTACTGTATCTTAGTCCATGCCGCTCTGTCATTGCTTCTCCATATATGTATATATTCTTAAATTCCATTCCTTACTTAGATGTGTGTGTATTGGGTATATGTTGTGAAATTGTTAGATATTACTTGTTAGGTATTACTGCACTGTCGGAGCTAGAAACACAAGCATTTCGCTACACCCGCAATAACATCTGCTAAACACGTGTATGTGACAAATATCATTTCATTTCATTTAATTTTAAGTTGTAGAAACATCTCAAGGATGATCAATGGAAACAGGATGCACCTGGGCTCAATTTCGAGTCTCATAGCAAAGAGTCTGAATGCTGAATACTGAATACTGTTTTTGTTTTTTATATATTTGCAGACATTTCTAAAAACCTGTTTTCGCTTTGTCATTATGGGATATTGTGTGTAGATTGATGAGGATTTTTATTTATTTGATCCATTTTTGAATAAGGCTGTAATGTAACAAAATGTGGAAAAATTCAAGGGGTTTGAATAATTTCCAAATGCACTGAATAGACATAATTCCTATTGAAGATTAAATGAAGATTATTTTAAAACAAAAAAACATGACAATATATGTTGCAAACAACAATCTGTATCTCATGAAAGAGAAAAATACAGAAATATATGTTTTTGAAGCTGATCTTGTATTTTTTTGTCCTAAAAAAAGTAAAATCATAATTAGGGTATTAAATGGCAGTATGCAATCTATCACATAGCCTCTAGATGGCAGTTTGCCACCCATCACATAGCCACTAGATATCAGTTTGCCACGTATCACATAGCCACTAGATGGCAGTATGCAACCTATCACTTAGCCACTAGATGGCAGTATGCAACCCATCACATAGCCACTAGATGGCAGTATGCCACCTATCACATAGCCACTAGATGGCGGAAGCGGCACATGAGAATGAATGAGGGTTCAGGGAAATGCAGGACTCGGGAAGAGGGATGTTGTGTGGAAAACTGTGATTCATTATCCATGGCAGCACCTTGGACAGTGCCAATCTGGCAAGTCATACTTACCACTGTATCCACGGCGATGTTAGCTGTTAGTATTCAGCAGTCAAGCCTGCCTGGTAATCAATTACCACCCATTTAGATTAGTTTACTGCACTGCAACCAGCTTGCAGGCTATCAAACAACCACAGTATTTATTTACAGTAAGATAAGGCACACATAACTGTTGATGGTTGATGGTTCACAGTGAAGCGTCCACAGTTTATACCTTGTGGAATATAATTTCAATAATACATTTAGCTGCTGTTGGAAATGCTTGTCTGTAGCCTATGCACCTGTTATCCATACTAGTAAACAAGGATATTCATTTTTGCTGTCATCTGTAGAATTATTAACCATAACCAAATTTTCTCTCTGTGTATCTCTCTCTCTCTGTGTCTGTCTGTCTCTCGCTGTCTCTCTTTCTCTCTCTGTCTTTCTCTCTCTCTGTGTCTGTCTCTCTCTCTCGCTCCCTCTCTCTCTGTCTTTCTCTCTCTTTGTGTCTGTCTCTCTCGCTCCCTCTCTCTCTGTCTCTCTCTCTCTCTTTGCCATGAGGCTCTAAACCCATCTAAAGCTCTCTCCTCATCTCCTCATCTTCCACACTCCCCTCTTATCTCCATACTCTCTACTACTACTCCTGTTGTCTGAGCCTACATATGTGTTATAATCTGTAAACTATGTATGTATGTAATGTCCTGTGTTGTAATACCCTGGGTTGTAATGCCTTGTGTTGTAATGTCCTGTGTCTGTAATGCCTTGTGTTGTAATGTCCTGTGTTGTAATGCCCTGTGTTGTAATGCCCTGTGTTGTAATGCCCTGTGTTGTAATGCCCTGTGTTGTAATGCCCTGTGTTGTAATGTCCTGGGTTGTAATACCCTGTGTTGTAATGTCCTGGGTTGTAATGCCCTGTGTTGTAATGCCCTGTGTTGTAATGCCCTGTGTTGTAATGTCCTGGGTTGTAATACCCTGTGTTGTAATGTCCTGGGTTGTAATGCCCTGTGTTGTAATGCCCTGTGTTGTAATGCCCTGTGTTGTAATGTCCTGTGTTGTAATGCCCTGTGTTGTAATGCCCTGTGTTGTAATGCCCTGTGTTGTAATGCCCTGTGTTGTAATGCCCTGTGTTGTAATGCCCTGTGTTGTAATGCCCTGTGTTGTAATGCCCTGGGTTGTAATGCCCTGTGTTGTAATGCCCTGTGTTGTAATGCCCTGTGTTGTAATGTCCATTGTTGTAAATCCTTGTGTTGTAATGCCCTGTGTTGTAATGCACTGTGTTGTAATGTCCTGTGTTGTAAATCATTGTGTTGTAATGCCCTGTGTTGTAATACCCTGTGTTGTAATAACCTGTCTTGTAATGCCCTGTGTTGTAATGCCCTGTGTTGCAAAACCCTGTGTTGTAATAACCTGTGTTTTAATAACCTGTGTTGTGTGTTGGTTGGATCTATGTAATATAACATATGGTCTTGTTGCTTTTTGTCATAATGGTATTTAATAACATGTTAGGCATATTATTTCCCAGCTGAGATCCAGTCAACTAAAGTAATCTCACATAGACTGTGTATATATGCATTTTCCTTTAAGGCACTTTAATAGGCAGCCATATTAATAGGTCTGCTGCAGCCATCAGAGGCCAATCCATTGTGACAAGCTTGTTAAATGGCTGACTTAACGAGCACGCTCGCTAATTGGCCGTGTGTTGGCTCTCTATTCATTAGCAGCTGGGGTCAGCCACGCCCAACAGGCAGGTGTCCACTCTACATACCATGTTCTCTCTCTCTTTACACATCTCTCTCTCTTTACACATCTCTCTCTCTCTCTCTCTCTCTCTCTCTCTCTCTCTCTCTCTCTCTCTCTCTCTGTCTCTCTCTCTCTCTCTCTCTCTCTCTCTCTCTCTCTCTCTCTCTCTCTCTCTCTCTCTCTCTCTCTCTCTCTCTCTCTCTCCGTACGGTGGTTCTCAGCACGGCACGTCACCACAAACCTTTCCATTTCAGTATACACTCACACACCTCCTCTCAGCTCTCCCACTGTCTAATTAGCCGCTGTTCCGTCTCTCACTCCCACTGGTGTCTAAATAAAAGAATGCAGGGCACACAGCCTTGGCTGGAAGAGAGAGTGTGTGTTTAAAGGTTAAGATGTAACTTTTATTGGTACAAGATACACATGGTATACACCGTCCAACGAAATGCTTACTTGCAGGTTCCTTGCATTTGTGTGTGTGTGTGAGAGCGAGAGAGTGAGAGAGAGAGAGATGTGGAGGTGTGGCAGGTTGTTTGACTTCCTGTGGACCATTAGCAACAGGTTGGTTACCCAGATCAGATGCTGTGGTTCTTGATGGGTACGCTATATGTGAGACACACACACACACACACACACGTTGTGCCTTACACACACTGTAATAGACCACATATGCAAAATTGAAGGGATGAGTGCTCTCTTGAGTATTTGAATCTGACCATAACTCTATCCTACTGATTCCTTCTTACAAGCAATAACTCAAACAGGAAGTACCAATGACAAGCTCAATACAGAAGTGATCCGATGAAGTGGATGCTAAGCTACAGGACTGTTCCACTAGCACAGACTGGAATATGTTCCGGGATTCATCCGATAACATTGAGAAGTTTACCACATCAGTCACCGGCTTCATTAATAAGTGACTGTACTTACATATCCAAACCAGAAGCCATTGATTACAGAAAATATCCGCACTGAGCTAAAGGCTAGAGCTGCCAGCGGGACACTAATCCGGACGCTTATAAGAAATTCTGCTACGAACTCCAGTGAACCACAAACAGTCAAAACGTCAATACAGGACTAAGATCGAATCCTACTACTCCAGCTCTAATGCTCGATGGATGTGGCAGGGCTTTCAAGCTATCATTGATTACAAAGGGGAACCCAGCCACGAGCTTCCCAGTGATGCGAGCCTACCAGACTAGCTAAATTCCTTCTATGCTCACTTCGAGGCAAGCAAAACTGAACCATGCATGAGTGCACCGGCTGCTCTGGATGACTGTGTGATCTTGCACTCCATACCCGATGTGACTAAGACCTTTAAACAGGTTAACATTCACAAGGCTGCGGGGCCAGACGGATTACCAGGACGTGGACTCAGAGCATGCACTGACCAGCTGGTAAGTGTCTTCACTGACAACCTCTCCCTGACTGAGTCTGTAATACCAACATGTTTCAAGCAGACCACCATAGTCCTTGTGCCCAGGAACGCCAAGGTAACTTGTCTAAATGAAATTTGCCACATAGCACTCACATCTGTAGCCATGACATTCTTTGAAATGCTGGTCATGGCTCACATAAACACCATCTTCCCAGACACCCAGGACCCACTCCAATTCACATTCCGCCCCAACAGATTCACAGATGACACAATCTCTATTGCACTCCACACTTCCCTCTCCCACCTGGACAAGAAGAACACCTATGTGAGAATGCTGTTCATTGACTACAGCTCAGTGTTCAACATCATAGTGCCCTCCAAGCTCATCACTAAGCTCAGGACCCTGGGACTGAACACCTCCCTCTACAACTGGATCCTGGACTTCCTGAAGGTAGGGAACAACACACCCCCCACGCTGACCCTCAACACGGGGGCCCCTCAGTGGTGCATGCTTAGTCCCCTCCTGTACTCCCTATTCACCCACGACTGTGTGGCCACGCACAACTCCAACACCATCATTAAGCTTGCTGACGACATGACGGTGGTTGGCCTGATCAGCGACGACGATAAGACAGCATATAGGGAGGAGGTCAGAGACCTGGCAGTGTGGTGCTAGGACAACAACCCCTCCCTCAACGTCAGCAAGACAAAGGAGCTGATCGTGGACTACTGGAAACGGAGGGCCAAGCACGTTTCAAGTTCCTCTACATCACTAAGGAATTATCCTGGTCCACACACAACAACACAGTCGTGAAGAAGGCACAACAACGCCTCTTCCCCCTCAAGAGGCTGAAAAGACTGAAACGAAGGCCCTGAGATCCTCAAAAAGTTTTACAGCTTCACCATTGAGAGCATCTTGACTGGCTGTATCACCACTTTGTATGGCAACTGCTTGGCATCCGACTGCAAGGCGCTACAGAGGGTAGTGCATACGGCCAAGTACTGGGGTTGAGCTCCCTGCCATCCAGGACCTCTATACCAGGCGGTGTCAGAGGAATGCCCTAAAAATGGTTAAAGACTCCAGCCACACAATTCAAAGACTGTTCTCTCTGCTACCGCACGGCATGCGATACCGATGCACCAAGTCTGGAACCAACAGGACCCTGAACAGTTTCTACCTCCAATCCATAAGACTGTTAAATAGTTAGTCTGGGTAGCTATTGGTTAACTATTTAACTATCTGCATTGACCCTTTTTGCAGTAACTTACTACTGTTTATTATCTATCCTGTTGCCTAGTCACTTTATCTCTACTTATATGTACATATCTACCTTAATTACCACGTACCCCTGCACATCGACTCGGCACTGGTACCTCGTGTATATAGCCAAGTTATCGTTACTCAATGTGGATTTATTCCTTTATTCTTTTTTTCTTTCTGCATTGTTGGGAAGGGCCTGTAAGCACTTCACTGTTAGTCTACATTTGTTGTTTACGAAGCATGTGACAAATAACAGAAGATATTTTGACCTAATAGTACTTTACTCTCCCATGTATTCTCTTCCAATCTCCATTGACTGCTAGGTGATGCGTTGCCCATTGCCAGCCAGCCAGCCAGCCACGGTAAGTGCTGGTGTGTCAAGTGGATGAGAGAGATAGAGGATATCGATAGAGAGGTGATCTCTGCATTGTTCCATTGTGGGCTGATCAATGTGCTGTATTTATGATCCAGCCCTAGAATACACTGACCACCAGGCAGAATGAAAAGCCCCTTAAGCCAGTCCATTATGGGATAAAGGGACGAGGGGAGTAGAGGGTGATGGGAGATCTAAGGTCTAATTACACCTAGATCCTTCGACACATAGCCTTGGACATCCAGAGAATCTGTATTACTACGCTAGCATCTTCCCCTAGTCCTCAAGCTCATTCTTTTGGTCATATCTCATTTGATTTGTCACATGCTTCGTAAACAACAGGTGTAGACTAACAGTTAAAATGCTGACTTACGGCTCCTTTTCCGACAATGCAGAGTTAAAGATAAAAAATAGAAATAGTGACATGGGGAAGAAATACACAGTAAAAAACTAATAATATTAATGAGTCAAAATACTATATACAGTATAGGCAGTAGAACATAACATGGTTATATACAGTATAGGCAGTAGAACATAACATGGTTATATACAGTATAGGCAGTAGAACATAACATGGTTATATACAGTATAGGCAGTAGAACATAACATGGTTATATACAGTATAGGCAGTAGAACATAACATGGTTATATACAGTATAGGCAGTAGAACATAACATGGTTATATACAGTATAGGCAGTAGAACATAACATGGTTATATACAGTATAGGCAGTAGAACATAACATGGTTATATACAGTATAGGCAGTAGAACATAACATGGTTATATACAGTATAGGCAGTAGAACATAACATGGTTATATACAGGTAGCACCAGTAGGGGTATGAGGTAATCGATATGCAGGGGTATGAGGTAATTGAGGTAACTACATGTAGGGGTAAAGTGACCAGGCAACAGGATAGATAATAGACAGTAGCAGCAGCGTATGTGGTGAGTGTGGAAGTGTGTGTGTGGCGTCAGTATGCATGTGTGCACATGTTATGTGTGTGTGGGCAGAGTTCAATGTGTGTGCATAGAGTCAGTGCAAGAGAGTTTGTGCAAAAAGGGTTCAACACAGGAAGTCCGGGTAGCCATTTGATTAGCTATTTAGCAGTCTTGTTTAGCAGTCTTATGGCTTGGGGATAGAATCTGTTCAAGGTCCTGTTGGTTCCAGACTGGTATCGCTTGCCTTGCGGTAGCAGAGAGAACATTCATATCATTCATATTCATATCATATATCATATTCATATAATTCATATCAGAAAAACGTTTAATATAGTCTATCAATGTATAACCCTGGGCGCCATGGTGTGTGTGTCTCTGATGAACCCGTTGTAGGTGTTCCTCAGTGCTGTCTCTGATCAACCCATTCTAGGTATTCCTCAGTGCTCATTCTAGCTTATTCTGTGATCTTCAACGGAACCAGCTTCTTTTAAAGATAAAAGCAGACGCAGGGATGTGTTCAGTAAGTGACAGACAGCCAACATCTGTTCCGACACGTCTTTGTACATCAAAACTCCAAAATCTCTCTTCTGCATCGGCCTCCAAAAAGTTATATCAATCAAAATGACCCCTGTGAACTTAGAGGAGAAACAAACGAACAAAATAAAAAACTTTACCTCTTGAGTTCCTATTTCTGGCTTTGTCACTGTAAGGAAGAAGTTGTAGATGTGTTATTTGATGTGTTTGGTGACACATCTTCACAATGAGTCGAGTACAGCGGGATATCATCTCCGTTTCTTCTTTTTCTATAGTTGTTAGCGGTTTCTAAAAACACGCTTGTACACTATCGAGTTGCTTTGGACTTGCATCCTATTAAGAAAATACTTATCAAATACAAACTCCTACACAAGTTTATTAAGATACTTCCCGGAGTGTTTTAACCAGGGCTTTCACAGGTTACTGCATATCCACCTGCCACTTTGGTAAAAGCATCACCCATGATATCCAATATCTATGGTTTCTCTGTGTGTGTGTGTGTGTGTGTGCGTGCAAGATACTT
>NW_028164745.1:0-2500 GCF_964263955.1 Coregonus lavaretus
AAAAGGGTTTGAGTGATAGAGAGATAAGAGATTAAAAGGGTTTGAGTGATAGAGAGCTAGAGATTAAAAGGGTTGAGTGATAGAGAGATAGAGATTAAAAGGGTTTGAGTGATAGAGAGACAGAGATTAAAAGGGTTTGAGTGATAGAGAGATAGAGATTAAAAGGGTTTGAGTGATAGAGAGATAGAGATTAAAAGGGTTTGAGTGATAGAGAGATAGAGATTAAAAGGGTTTGAGTGATAGAGAGATAGAGATTAAAAGGGTTTGAGTGATAGAGAGATAGAGATTAAAAGGGTTTGAGTGATAGAGAGAAGAGATTAAAAGGGTTTGAGTGATAGAGAGACAGAGATTAAAAGGGTTTGAGTGATAGAGAGATAGAGATTAAAGGGTTTGAGTGATAGAGAGACAGAGATTAAAAGGGTTTGAGTGATAGAGAGATATAGATTAAAAGGGTTTGAGTGATAGAGAGATAGAGATTAAAAGGGTTTTGAGTGATAGAGAGATAGAGATTAAAAGGGTTTGAGTGATAGAGAGATAGAGATTAAAGGGTTTGAGTGATAGAGAGATAGAGATTAAAAGGGTTTGAGTGATAGAGAGATAGAGATTAAAAGGGTTTTGAGTGATAGAGAGATAGAGATTAAAAGGGTTTGAGTGATAGAGAGACAGAGATTAAAAGGGTTTGAGTGATAGAGAGATAGAGATTAAAGGGTTTGAGTGATAGAGAGATAGAGATTAAAAGGGTTTGAGTGTTAGAGAGATAGAGATAAAAGGGTTTGAGTGATAGAGAGATAGAGATTAAAAGGGTTTGAGTGATAGAGAGATAGAGATTAAAAGGGTTTGAGTGATAGAGAGATAGAGATTAAAAGGTAGTAGAAAAAGAGGGTGGAAGAGCAGGGCAAAGAAAAGAGATGGAGAGAGAGAGAGAGAGAGAGAAGAGAGAGAGAGAGAGAGAAGAGAGAGAGAGGAGAGAGAGAGAGAGACAGAGAGAGAGAGAGAGAGAGAGAGAGAGAGAATGAGAGAGAGGAGGAGATGAGAGAGAGAGAGAGAGAAAGAGAGAGAGAGATGGATGAGAGAGAGAAAAGATGGTATAAAACCAAAGTGGAGCAGTTCTGACCCCACCGTTTAATGCTTGTGGTTGTGTGTGTGATCAAACACAGGGTTTGAGTGTAGTTTTGATCAGCAGGCTGTAGCAGCACAGTATCAGCTGTTCTAGGTCTGGTTTAAACGTGTGAATCACTCCGTGCCAGAGCACGCTATTTTATTCACACTAATGAGCCACAGAGAACTCCCAACTTGATGCATTTTTTAACAGACATAACTCTCTGAACTACAGATCCCAGACATAACTCTCAGAACTACATATCCCAGATATAACTCTCAAAACTACAGAACCCAGACATAACTCTCAAAACTACAGATCCCAGACATAACTCTCAGAACTACCGATCCCAGACATAACTCTCAGAACTACATATCCCAGATATAACTCTCAAAACTACAGAACCCAGACATAACTCTCAGAACCTACAGATCCCAGACATAACTCTCAGAACTACAGATGCCAGACATAACTCTCAGAACTACAGATCCCATGGTAGATTGTAGTACTGTCTGGGTGGCTACAGATCCCATGGTACAGATCTCTCTTTCTCTCTCTCTCTCCTTCCCCTCCCTCTCTCTCCCTCTTTCTCTCTCTCTTCCTCCCTCTCTATCTTCCGGGACTCACATAACATAACAACCACCTCCCTGGACGGACAGACCAGCCCAGTGATGTAATAGGTTGACAGACTTCTGTCCCAAAAGGACCAGTGTTGAAGACAGAGAACAATGGGTCAGAACTAATAGGGCTGATTCAAACTGAGTAACCAGCCAGAGCCTTCCCTCCCCCGCCTCGGGCTCTATCTGCCCTTTTCTGACCAGCTACACACACACACACACACACACACACACTCATGCAAGCGCGCACACACACACACACACACTAGTGGTGCACACACACACACACACACACTAGTCAGCTGTTGGTTCACCGCCTGCAATTGCTAATAACCCATCCTTAACCGGCCGACTATATGTGATGAAGTGAAAATCTGAGGCCCGCACCCGACCCCTAACCACAAATATAGAAAATGTGCTGTTGGCTACAGTCAGAGAATGGCGTAACCATTTTTTGACAGGGGTACAGCATTGTTTTGGCCTGATTTAGATATGTTTCTGCTTATAATTTCTGAAATTTTGGTTGGCTATTTGTTAGTCAACTTGCCAATAATTAGATACATGCAGCTTCTCTTCTGTCATTATATGTTGCACTAAGAAACAAAATAAACCCTTGCTCACCAGAATAATGTCATAAATCGATATAACGAATGCTTCAATCTAGTTGACATCGGTAAAGTTTTCCAACATTGTCTTTTTTGCCTCCGTGAATCGAAGTTAATTTTTTTCTGCCCGATCCCGAAAGCATTTTGTTGATTGGAATGCAGGCTATTTGGCGTGCATA